>NW_018022853.1:2275-6159 GCF_002006095.1 Pseudomyrmex gracilis | reverse complement strand
ACATTTTCCGATATCATGTACATTTCAGAAAAATATTTATTTGCATCACATATTATAGTACACATGTTGGCGAGGGAGGGGCTCCGCCCCTCCCCCTGCACCCCCTCACCGTGCCGTTTACGGGTAGGATGGTCCAGCGCCAAGGTCACACTTCTACCTAGCCGCTCGCTCCAATGCTTTCGATGCCTGGAGTTTGGGCATGTTAGGCAGATGTGCAACAACGACGCGGATCGAAGCACTACGTGTTACAGATGTGGGAAAGCGGATCATCTATCTCGCTTATGCCAAAACCCGGCCTGCTGCGTTCTATGCGTGGACCGAGGACTTCCATCCGGGCATAGATTAGGAGGCGAAGCATGCCCCTCGAAGCACAAAGGGCGCAATGGCCCAAAGAGAAGCAACACAGCCGCACGGGGGACGGCTGCGCATGGTCAAGAAGCCATGGAAGTAGTGGCTGAACACAATGGCTCGCGTGGTACAGATTAATGTAAACCACAGCGGGCCGGCGCAAGACCTCGCCATTCAAGTCATGCGCGAAAGAGGGGCGGTAATTATGGCACTTTCTGAGCCCCGGAGAGTCCCGAAATCCCCAGCATGGGCAGGAGACGCTGACGGAGTAGCGGCCATCACCTGGCTTCACCGTTCCAGCAGCCCGGCAGTTCGCGGTGCGATTGACCGAGGCCGCGGGTATGTGGCGGTCAGGTAGGGAAAATACGCAGTGTACAGCTGCTACATCTTTCCCAGTGGTTCGCGAGTAGACCTTGACCGCTTCCTGGTCTCCCTGGGGGACAGCATTCTGAGAGTTGGCGGCGCCTCCGTTTTGGTACTCGGAGATTTTAATGCCAAATCGTTGGCCTGGGGCTCCTCCAGAACGGATTGGCGCGGAAGGGTGCTCGAGAGGTGAGCTGCGAACCTCGACCTTCGGGTGCTCAACACGGGCACGACGCCGACGTGCGTTCGCCCGAATGGATCCTCCGTCGTCGATCTGTCGTTTGGCTCCTCGACGGTGGTCCCTCTAGTAAAAGGGTGGAAAGTACTGCGGCAAGAGTCACTTTCCGACCACCGCTACATACTCTTAGAAGTCACAAGCGGCGGCGCACCAGGAACACACCGGTCCCCTTTTCCCAAGTGGAAAATAAAGGAATGGAACGTCGATATGTTTGACGCGGCGCTTGCGGGCGCAACGTGGGGGGTGCCTTCCGAGCGCGAGGTCGGAGCAGAGGAAGAAGCCGCGTGGCTTACGCAAGTAGTTACCGACGCCTGCGACGCGTCCATGCCACGAGCCCGCGGGACGGTGGCCAAAAAGGCCACCTATTGGTGGTCAGAGGACATCGCGGCTCTCCGCCAGTTTTGCCTCGTGGCACGAAGGCGGTATACAAGAGCACGGCACCGCAAAAGACACCTCCCAGGCGTGGTGGAGGTTTTGCGACGCGCCCTAAGAAATGCTCAAAGAGAGCTCCGACGAGCCGTTGCGGCGGCCAAACGTAGATCGTGGGACGAGCTCACCGCAGGCCTGGACAAGGACCCATGGGGTACCCCGTACCGCGTGGTTTTGTCCAAATTGAGGCCAGCCGGTCCAGCCGTCACCGAGATTATGAAGGTGGAGGAGGCCCAAAGAGTGGTGAGCACTCTGTTCCCCTCCAGAAACGAGGGCCTCCCTGGATGCCAGGGAGAGTCCCCGTGGAGTCGGGAGAACGAGGTGACGGCTAGAGAGCTTCGAGCCGTGGCAAAGAAGATCGCCAGTCGCCGCACTGCGCCTGGCCCGGACGGCCTGGTTTGCGCTGTGTGGGCGCGCGTAGCCGCCAAAGCGCCGGAACATGTGCTCCGGTGTTTCAACCAGTGCCTCCGGGAGGGCGTCTTCCCCGGAGCGTGGAGACGGGCCAGGCTCGTTCTCATCCCAAAACCAGTCGCACCTGGGGGCGGTCCGCCGTCCTACAGGCCTATATGCCTGTTAGACGAGCTGGGAAAAATGTTCGAACGAGTCCTGGCCCAGCGCGTGAAGGAGGCCTTGGATAGAAAAGGGGGCCTAAGTGCAGACCAGTATGGTTTTCGCCCGCGCCTATCAACGGTCGACGCGGTTCTCCGTTTCCGGTCGGTGGTAGAGGAATCCACGCGAGGGGGTAAATTGTGCGTTGCGGTCAGCCTTGATGTCCGTAACGCCTTTAATACCCTCTCGTGGGAAGCTATTCGCGAGGCAGCAAGACACTGGGACTTCCCCGTCTATCTCAGGGCCGTGCTGGACACCTATCTGTCCAACCGGTCGGTGGTATTCCCGTGCGAGGACGGGAAAGTACGTTCCCATCGCGTGACCTGCGGAGTCCCACAAGGATCCGTACTCGGGCCTCTCTTGTGGGACGTAGGTTTTGACGCCGTCTTGAGAGTCCCTCTCCCACCGGGGTGTTCGCTCGTGTGNTACGCCGACGACACCCTGGTACTGTCAGGTGGCCACGACGAACAGGAAGCGGCGGAGCGAGCCTCTTTGGCGGTGACAGCGGTGTCACGCCGAATGGAGTCGCTGGGACTAGCCCTCGCGCCGGCGAAGACGGAAGCNGTCGTGTTCCGTCCACCTCGGCGAAGGGGAAANCCTGNGACCGTCCGGGTTGGNCCAACCGAAGTTGGTACCCAGCCCGTCATGAAGTATCTGGGGTTGCAGATCGACGACAAGTGGAACTTCCGGGCCCACTTTGAGTACGTGGCAAACAAGGCCCGGAAAATAGCGGGGGCACTATGCCGACTTCTCCCTAATCTCGGGGGACCCAGGCAAAGCGTACGGAAGTTGTACGCTAATGTCGTACACTCCGTAGTAATGTACGGGGCCCCGGTATGGTACCGGGAGGTCAAGGTGGGCCGCGCGGCTGCTCCGTTAGCGTCCGTCCAACGTATCGTAGGAAGCAGAGTAGTGCGATCCTACCGCACGGCGGCCCTGGAAGGCGTCCGCGTGCTGGCGCGCATCCCGCCGGTAGAGCTTATGGCGGCCCAACACGCAAAAATATACGCCGCTAGGCAAAGAGAGATAACTGAGGCGCGCGCAAATAACCGGGACGTAAACCCGGAAGAGCTTCGGCAAGCTCGCACCCGCGCCTGGGACCAAATGGTGCGGCGGTGGCGCCGCCGGCTGGAGGACCCGAGCCATTACGGCCAAAGAGTAAGGGAAGCATTGGGCCCGGTCCTCAAAACCTGGCTAGAGTGCCCGCACATCTGGATGACTTACAGGTCAACCCAAATTGTGACGGGCCACTGCGTTTTCGGAGAGTTCCTACACCGTATACAGAAAGCGAACTCTCCGGAGTGCGAGCACTGCGGAGCCGCAATAGACACCGCAACTCATACTTTGGAGGAGTGCGAAGCGTGGGAGAGCAAAAGGGCAGCTCTCCTCGACGCGTTCGGGGATAATATCTCTCTCCCGTCCATCTTCAGACAGGCGGTAGAAGATATAAACAAGTGGCGCACTTTTCTCGCGTTCTGCGAGAAAGTCCAGAGCGCCAAAGAGGACGCTGAACGGCTTCGCCAGGACCAGCCGGCAGCAAGAAGAAGAAGGCGAGTCAAAAGCTAACTCTGACTAGCGCGCGGAGACAAAATCTCCTCTGTCTAAGAGGAAGGTCAAGGTACGCAGTCTGGGAAAGTGAGGGCTTTCTCGGACATTGCACGCGACCACAGGAGTCGGCAGAAAGGGACAGGCTCCTTTCTGCCGCTACAGGGGGTGAGGTGCTACGCAGCACCCAGGCGCTGAAGGGGGGACCGGGATGTTATAGCCCTCCGGTTTTCCAGGCCTCCCTTCCCAACGCATACGAGAAGCCTCAAGGGGTTTTAGTGGGTACGCCTCTTTGGCAAGTCCCACATAACCCTGGCCTGCCCTTACAGGTCAGGGTATCCATAAAGGATTT
>NW_018022853.1:0-2065 GCF_002006095.1 Pseudomyrmex gracilis | reverse complement strand
GTACGGTGTCGAATAATCTGGTGTCGAATCGTACGGTGTCGAATAATTTAGTGTCGAATAAATCTGTGTCGAATCAATCGGTGTCGAATCGTACTGTGGTCAAACGGAACACGCCCATATATATATATATATATGTATATGTACGTATGTATAAAATATAATTTTACATATACATAACATTTTATGTATGATATATTAGTATATATAACATATTGTATACTTGTATGTTATATAGATATATATTATATATTTATATATTTATCTATTACTTATGTATTATTTTTTTCTTTTCAGGTATCCAGTAAAAACTAATTACAATTATATATATGTTATTCTTGGTTAAACTTAGTATATTTTTATTGGATTGGATTATTATAGTTTTGAAGATATGTGAAATAATTATATTTTTTTTAAATTTAGTGTTGTGTTATTTTTATTTTCAAAAAAAGTGTATTGTTTGTTTAATTTGTAAAAAAACTTAGTAGAATATAATTACACAATATTAATTATAACATTGTTTCAAANTTATGATTAGTGTATTTTTAAATTATCATTATTTAAATTTGTAAAATATAAAGTAATTATATTCTTTTTAATGTAATTAAATTCTAAATTATAAATCAGTAATTATCAGTAATTATATTCTAATTTAATGTGTTGTGTTATTTTTATTTTTATTAAACTAANAAATGTATTTTTGCCTATTTTCTAATAAAATATATGTAAAGTATATAACAATAAAGTATATAATAATGATGATAATAATAATAATGATAAAATTATAGAAATAATGATGATAAAATTATAAATGTACTGATGATGATTATGATAATTAAGATGATTAAGATGTTTATGATGATTATGATGATTATGACGATGATAATTTTATATAGTAATTTGATATAAAGTAATAGAGAATCATAAATGGTTATTTATTTAAGGGAGTAGTTTTCTTATTTATACGATAATAATATATACACAATAATATATACTTCTAGATTTATGCAAAATGCCAAAACGTAAAATATATCGTACTCCGGAAGAAAAAGAAGAATTTGACCGACAAAGTCGTGAAAAAAAAGCTGAAAGTCAACGACGTCGTCGTGAAATTAAAAAAAGAAAAAATATATCAGAAACTGATAACAAAGTTTGTGGAAGTACTTTATCATCTATNGAACTTCATTCTTTTACTGGTGTAATAAACAATGAGAATCGTGTGATAGAAACAAATAATGATGTAATTGAAAAAAGTTGTACATCAGTGCGTGAAAGTATTTCCGTTTGTGATACAATTTATAACATAAATAGTGTAACAGAAGAAACTATAGAAAGTTCTACAAGTTTATTACACGTGAGTGTAGAAAATATTACTTGCAATATCGATCACTCAAAAAATGGCAACCTGACTTAAATATGAATAGTACAATGTCAATTGATACTGTGAGTGAATATTACATTGGTGCCATGAATGTGTCTTGTGTTCATTGTAATGCAAAACATTTTACATCAGAAAAGACTACTAATAGAGGAAATTCATTTCATGATTGTTGTAATCATGGTAAAGTATATCTTGAACCATTACCAGAATTTCCTCAATTTCTTCGTTTTTTGTTTGAAGGAAAGCACAAAAAATCAAATACGTTTTTTAATCATTATTGGAGTTATAATAGTTCACTTTCTTTTGCGTCATTTAACGCTAATATAGTTAATTTTAGTGATAGACGTCCTGGTCCATATTGTTTCAAAATACAAGGACAAATTTATTATCAAATTAATACTGCTTTGCATGCTGGAAAAAATAAAACTCCAAGTAATGGTCAACTTTTTATTTTTGATTCAAATGAATCAATAAATTATCGTCTTAAAGAAACTTATAATTTAGATTTTGAAATTGTACATAATCTTGAACATATAATGCGAGAATGTAATACATTTGCTCATTTGTATCAAATGATGAGTGAAGAATTATAGAATCAACGACAATTAAATATGGAATCAGAATCTGTATCAGAATTGCAATTAGTGTTTACATTAAAACCTGGAATGGACCTACGTCGATATAATC
>NW_018022852.1:16031-17520 GCF_002006095.1 Pseudomyrmex gracilis | reverse complement strand
AAAATTTTTGTTAAAGTTTTGATATATTGAAAAGTGTCTGCCATTCATTTTATTATTTTCTTTAATTCTGTAGAGCCGTTTTTCTATCCGAGCAATAATTACGAAAAACACCGTTTAGTACGAATTACTCGTTCGATCGGTAATAACAGGAAGGTCCAGGACCCTCTTAACAGTTTTCAAAGCGAATGCCGTCGAGAGCTGCTAAATTATCGTGACAAAATATAGTTTGTCTCACATTCTCGGCCAATAAATTTGTTCTTTTATTAGTGACTACATTTCCTTCCACGGAAAACACTCTCTCGCTAGAAGTTTCCGTTGCAGCGATGGCAAGATAACGACGTGCAAGAGGTACCAAAAATGGAAAAGTTAAAGCATTTACTTTCCACCATGTAAGCGGATCTTCTTGTTCGCTAATTGTGGGTGATTTTAAGTAATTCTCGACCTATACATATAAAATTAAAATTTATTTTAATTAATATTTTAGAAGATATACATATAAAATTAAAAAAAAACAAAAAAAAACAGAAAAGAGTTTTACCTCTATTCTGATTTTCGTCTCTTCATTTGGAGAGTTAATGTTTCTAATATTAACTTTTTTCTTTAGATGTCCCCATTTGCTTCTCTTTGTAAAAGATTCTGGCAAAGATTGATTGATATGAACTTTAGTTTCAAATGTAGTACTTTTAGTATTTTCTCTCAGTGCTTCTATAGCCTTTTCTTCTAATAAAGAAGCACTGTCTTTATTGCTAAGAAGTGTATTCTTAAACCTTAGGTCCAGCAACATCGCTATTCTGTACAAAGGTGACTCCCAGTAGTTTGAATCAATGAATCTTAATTTTATAATGGCTAAAAGTTTCCTTGCAAATAATATTCCTGTTCCTTTAGGCGCTTTTTTAATAATATCTTCTAGTGAAGATTTAATTTCAAATAAAACTGGTAATACCATAGAAAGAGTTGGTTTGGATCGGCTACCCATTTCAGCAGTAAAATTAGCAATAGATCGTAAAACTTCAACATATCCTTCTAACAGTTTCCATTCTTGAACTGTAAGGCCATCAATGTCCGCTTTATTCATTTCACTAATAATTGCAGATTTTTGTTCCAAAAATCTTTCTAGCATTAAAAATTCACTATCCCAACGAGTACAAACCATTTGGATCAAATCGTGCTTAGGAATCTTGTGTTTAGCTTAAAAGTGTTCAAGTGATTCTCTTGCAGATTTGCTTCTATTATATCGAGCCACAATATTGGATACTTTTTCTATAATATTATTAGCATTCATTTCTTTTCTTGTATCACTGATAGTTAGTTGAAGAGTATGATTATAACAAAGGATATGTTCCCAAAATTTTCTGTTAACAGCTTCCCAGCAAACAATTTCTGACTGCGCAGACCTTGGCAACAGAAACTGTGTGCAGAAACGCTACAGTACGGAAACATGCTTTGGTGCTGCCAAAACTGTTAGCACATAGAGACAAAAAACGCAACA
>NW_018022852.1:9266-14716 GCF_002006095.1 Pseudomyrmex gracilis | reverse complement strand
ATTTTGACATCTCACATGTTTGACAGATATGGTCGCCAAACCATATCCTAATGAGGACACAGATGGATATGGATTTGGTCTACTAATTTCGCCGGCGGTTGGCAACAAAACTGCGACATCTCGCAACCAAATTGTTTGCTGGGTTCAGCTATGTCGACAAAATCATTTTCTAAATTACACAAAGAGTTTTTGCTAAGTGCTTTTACTATATTGGCTCCATTATCAGAAACTATATATTTTTTTATTTTTTCATCAAGCACAAGTCTAATTCACAAAAAATATTTTCCACTTTGTCGCAGATAGCTGTAGAATCATGTTTTCCTGGAAAAGGTTGGCAATCTACTGTCATATGCTGCATGACAAAATCTTCATCGAGAAATTGTAATGTAAAAGCTATGTACGAATCACCAGATCTTGATGTCCATAAATCAGTTGTCATACACACTGAATAAAGAGTGGTTTTTGCAGATTTTATTATGTTAAGCATTCGTTCTTTCAAATTTTTATACAATTTTGGTACTACTGATCTTGAAAATGTTGTGCGACAGAGGACAACATATCTTGGTTCAAAAAAAAAGAAAAATCAAATCTTTGAAAGCAGGTTCTTCGACAATACTATATGCATGTAAACCCTTACAAATAAACTTAGCTATAGTGTTAGTTATTTCTTGCGCTCTTTTGTTTGAAGGATCTAAAAATACTGTAGATCTAAAACTATGTTTCAGAGACATTTGCTTATTTGACTTAGTTTTAATCTTGGTTTTTGATATATCCTTAAGTTCTTTTAATTTTGAATATTCATTATATGCAACAACATGTCTTTTCAAATGATTCTGAAGAGTCGTTGTAGTACCAGTTGGAATATTCCTGACGATCTTACAGATATTACAAACAGCCTTGTACTGATCTTTTTTCATCTTAGTAAAGTAAAACCAAATCAAAGCATGAGGTGCATTAATTTTTGCCATATCAGTTGTACTAACTTGTACATCATTGTTACCACTATTTTCATCATTCTGTTCTTTCTCAATTTTATCATTTGCACTAATTACAGAATCACATGACAAATTACAATTTTGTCTGTCAAGAAGCAATCCTCCATTTTCCTTTATTTTTATTGTATTAATTTCTTTAAATGCTTTTTCAGAGTAGTCAGTTACTTTTCTTTTTCTACAGGCGCTGTCAATTGATGTAAAATCCAAGCTATCCGAGCTATCAGAATTTATATTTAAATCGGTCTCCATGAATAAAAAGTATCTGTAATAAATTATAAATATCGTGTTATTAATATTAGTGTGAAAATTAAAACAATTTATATATAAACCTTTCAAATTTAATCTTTTAACATAACCTAACCTATAATACTAACACAACACAAGTTTCTCTCGAATTTTCTGCACTTGAATGAATTCTTGTATATGTATGATTCTGAATCAGACTTGCGCTTTCCAGATTTTTTGTTCTTATTATAATTAATAAGAACAAAATCACTTAATCAAATTCTTCTTACTTAAAGTCAAACTAACTAACTTTTACTCTCTTATTTTCTAAATCAGCGCCACTTTGTTTATTAGCAGTAAATATGAGTTTGAAAAGAAACGCAATTTTGCATTGATTTTAATATGACATTTTATATTTTTAATTTATTTTAGAAAATTATTTTTCATGGAGATTGATTTAAATATAAATATAATTGATTTAAATATAAATCCTGATAGCTTGGATAATATAAATTTGGATGTGAGTACATTAAATAACAATGTCAGTGCCTGTAGAAAAAAATTGTATAAAATCTTTTCAATTCGTATCTTTGAATACTTCGTATTNGAACCATAGAGATTCGGATTCGAATCGAATCGAATTTCATCAGATTCGATTCGATTCGATTCGAATCCGAATAGTTCGCATATCTCTATTACTCGTGAACAACAAGGTAATATATTGTTACGCCCGCGAAGGCAAGACGGCACTATCGCCGGCCACTGAGATTCACGCGCGCGTTCGCGGCGAAGAAGAAGCGCGGTTTCTCTCTCAAAACACTTTATTAACATTCAGAATATAAACGATATCAGAATACAAATTGTATCAGGACAAATTGTCGAAGCGCGACGTGACAGCTCTCCGTTGCAATTCTTCTTAAACAAACTTGCAAGTCGCCCGGCAACAAACGGTCGCGGCAAGCGCGCGCCGTTCACGCGGCTCCCGCGACACATTCGCGGTGACCGCCGCGTAACATTGTCCCCCTCCTCTTCCAAATCGTCGTCCCGACGATTAAAGGAGATCCCGTCTTCCCGCTCACTCCTGGATTGCTGCCACAGGATCTCAAGCTGACCGGTCGAAGAAATTCCTCTTGAGAAATTTTATTCTTCAGGTCTCCGACAATCTCGCAACTTTCCGATCTTCGGACAGGGGAGGGAGGAACTTGCGTGAACCCACCTCCCAAAAATGGGCACCCCGAGTTCCCGTCTCGGCATTTGTCCAACGGCCCACGGGAAACCATGCGTCGAAAACCGTGAACAAGGCGGTCTTCCCTGATACAATACACGTCGCCACGTCCCGACGTCCTTGACAACGCAAAACTAGAAATAAGAAGCAACAAAAACACAA
This sequence comes from Pseudomyrmex gracilis, assembly GCF_002006095.1. Taxonomy (NCBI): domain Eukaryota; kingdom Metazoa; phylum Arthropoda; class Insecta; order Hymenoptera; family Formicidae; genus Pseudomyrmex; species Pseudomyrmex gracilis. The sequence goes on along the minus strand of NW_018022852.1, from coordinate 12,109 downwards.
CAGCAACAAAACAGAGCTTAAAGTTTACAATTTACATTACCATTTAATCGAGAGAGCATAGAGAGAAGTCTAACTTCCAAATTAATTCAGAGATGCAAGATTCTGAACACTTGGTAGCATACGGTAGCAGCGGTAGCATAGAGAGGATGCGCAAACAACCTCAGATCGTGTGCAATATGTACGTCGTATAAATTGTTTTAAAAATATAGATACATAAGATATATCATTTATTAAGTATAAATATAATGGGAATATCAATCTAAATAAAAAATGTGTTTTGTGTCATTCCAATTTTGGTTTTTATTGTTGCTAAGAAGCTTTACATGTATTTCAGTATATTTTTACATATATGTAATCTATAAAAACATTTATTTAAAAAATAAACGTACATAGTGGCCAAGAGTGGTAAATTTATTATTTTATTTGTACGCAGTTTTTTGTACATATAAATTTTATATATACATACATATAAATGCAATTTTTAATTAATAAAGAAAAGTCAGAGAACGAGCCGGAGAATTCGGACATTTCTTATACCGCTTACGACGTTATTGAGAGTTGAACGTTGAACGCCAACTCGCCCGAGCGAGAGCGAGACAGAAAGTCATTTTTCTGCCTCTTTCTACTGCCTGATCGCGCCGAAGTCTCGAGCGCACACGTACACAGCGCGTTATTGGATCGCGGAATAGGCGTGGGATCAAAGGGCAAGCAAAGCGGTTGCTCGCCAACAAGCGCCGTACGAATTGTACGGTCCGCTTGCCCTCCGATCTCCGCGCCTATTTCACGATTCAGTGACGCGCAGTGTACGCGATCTGAGGTTGTGTGCGCATCCCTTCCATGCTACCACATGCTACCAAGTGTTCAGAATCTGGCATCTCTGAATTAATTCATTCGTCATTTTAACGCGCGTATACCTCCTCTCCCAAGACCCCGCAACAACCGCGCCTCACCACCACTGCAACGCACACCTCTCGACAACGCAAACAGATTTCTACACCACCCTATCACCATAAGAATTTTTCTCCTCTTCGAAGAACCAATAGAAATCACCAATAGCCGGCCATGACCCCTGGACTCGGATCCTTTTCCTGGTGGGGGAGGACCCGCTTGGTCTTGGGTAGGGAACCAAAGTCCATTTGGTTTAACCCCTCCCTGACTTCGGTCACGGAGGGCGGTGACTTGGTCCGAGAGTTGGGGAACTATCCGGGCCATTACACAAGTCTCCAGGGTAGGGCACCAGAAAGGGAGACTGTGACCCCTTCCTCCTGATGCAGCGGACAGTAGCGCGGAAGAGAGCTGCATTTGCAGTTTGGCGCCTCCAAGGAGAATGAGGCGACGTCATAGCCTTAGGATTTTCTACTCACTCTCCAATAGGTATTGTGGTGGCTACTGGGGGGTTTTAGTGGGTGCGAGTCCCACACTTCCCGTCCCTTCCCCGGGGGCGGAGGTGCATAACGCATTTCCCCTCATCAAAAAAAAAAAATAATAATAATAAAAAAGTGACTTGTTTTTTACTCGTAAATAATTAAATCTTAAATTTTTTTTGCAATTTATAGTGAAATGGCCAGCCAAATATCAGAAGAGGTACATATCCGGCATTGTATGCTTTTTGAGTGTCACAAGGGTAGTAACGCAACCAAAAACATTTGCGATGTTTATCTAAGTGCAGTAGACGTTCGTAAATGCCAAAGGTGGTTTTCTAAGTTCAAATCCGGTAAGTTTGTGATCTTTTCGACTCGTATTGATCAGGAAGACCAACAAATTTAGACAATGACATGTTAAGGGCGGAAGTGGAAGCAAATTCGTGTCAGACAATCAAAGAAATGTCAAACACTCTTAACCAACCTTAGTCGACCATCCAAGAACATTTGCAACAGATTGGTAAAGTAAGCAGAGCAGGTGTTCGGGTCCCGCATAATCTGTCCGAAGAAAAGCTAACCGGTTCATTAAATGCAACTTATTGCTTCAGCGGCACAATACAAAAGCGTTTTTTGATCGCTTGATCACTGGATATGAAAAATAGGTCCTCTATGATAATCCAAAACGCAAAAAGCAGTAGTTCTCTCCGAATAAATCGCCACGAAGTACAGCTAAGCTAAGTTTACACCCTAAAAAGGCGCTTTTGGTGGAATATTCGCGGAGTCCTTCATTTTGAAGTGCTGAAACCTGGACAAACTGTGAATGCAGGCTTTTTTATTGTAAAGAATTGAATCGATTAAATCAATCTTTAATTGAAAAGTGCCCAGCGATTGTCAACAGAAAAGGCATTGGTCTGCAACATGATAATGCAAAACCGCACTGCGCAAGACAAACCCTGGAAAAAATTAATGAATTGGGGTAGAAGGTATTACCTCACCCACTATACTCGCCCGATATTGCGCCATCGGATTTCCATTTATTCCGATCGCTACAACATTTTCTAAGTGGCAAAAAATTAAAAAATTTAGATGATGTCCAAAATGCCATCTCCAGATATTTTGCTCAAAAACCAATTGATTTTTATCGATCGGCATTAAAAATGTGCACACTAGGTGGCAAAAGGTTGTTGATAACGAGAGTGATTACATCATTGATTAAAAGTAAAAATTTATTATTAGGAGTATAAATAAGTTTCCGCCGTTTGACAAAAGATGGTCTCAATAGTATGTTATTGTTAAAATTGTCAGCTGTAAAACGTCATATCGTAGGATTGAACATCTGCTAACAACATAACCTTGAAATATTAGCGATTTTGTATCAGCATCATATATCTTTTTTTGTGCGAAAATGTCGAGTTTTGAGCCGAATAAACGTCATTTGCGGGAGCTTTTGATTTACTTCTTTAATTTGAAGAAATCTGCAGC
>NW_018022852.1:2359-8496 GCF_002006095.1 Pseudomyrmex gracilis | reverse complement strand
AGCTTCAAAAGATGAAGCGTTTTTTTGACGAGGTATCCGTATGCTACCAGAAAGATGGGAAAAGGTAGTGGCTAGCGATGGACAATACTTCGAATAAAACATTATGTACCGTTCTTTCACAATAAATGCCCAATTTTTGATAAAAAACGTCGGAAACTTATTTATACTCCTAATAAAAATTTATCTATTTGAATTTAATGTAAAAAACGACATTACTTTCTGATTCCCCTAATATACATATATGGTTTCCATCCGTAACAAACAGGAAACAATGTAAGCAGGCACTTTGTGTATATAATTAAAAAAAATGTAAAATGTAAGCAGGTGCTTTGTGTATATAATAAAAGAAAAAAATAAAATGTAAGTTATTTTAAGAATATAAATAAATAGTAAATATTTAGAAAAGGTTACCCCCCTCCGATTTTAATGAGCTTGACATATGTTATCAAGGACACCTTCCTGAGTAACAATCAAAAGGTTTTAGCCGTCGCTTGTTGTTTAAAAAAAAGTTATAAACAATTGAAGTTTCAAAACTAAATTTTTATTTTTTGACATCGTGTACATTTTTTTGATGTTGGAAACGTATAATCAGAAAGGGGCTCCGCCCCTCCCCCCTGCTCCCCCCTTGAGAAAATATAGAAAACGACTTCTGATTAAGTGTCGCACTTGTAAATGAGAACGAGAAAAGTGGGTTCCATGTTCCATGGAAACCACTTATTGCAAAATTACACAATTTTTTCACACGTTTGCGGCCACGGACAACTTTGTAATATTTACACATTTAAATATAAAATTGGAATTGCCATTCCAAAAAGGTAATATTGCGGTACATCACTGACATTCTATTTCTTTTTTAATTACTTTTTTGTCCCCTCAATAATTTACTAATTGATCAAAATCGTACGTTAGGTGAATAAATTCATGTAACATGTTAAACAATTGATGGCTCACACACAACTACACTGACTGTCAATATTGAACATAAGAAGCAGTGAGAAATAATCATTATAACATTTGTTTGCGACCTCTACATACTTATTTATATTATACGTCTTTGAAAAGTAAATATTTAGTATGTAAGATATCTTGTCGTATATACATATAGACGGTGAAGGCTACTTTTTCATTTTTTTTGCTCGTGTTATAAACGTGTAAGCAGGTGTTATAAGCGTTACACAATGTCAAAAAATAAAAATTTAGTTTTGAAACTTCAATTGTTTATAACTTTTTTTTAAACAACGAGCGACGGCTAAAATTTACGGATTGTTACTCAGAAAGATATCCTTGACAACATATATCAAGCTCATTAAAATCCGAGGAGGGTGACCTTTTCTAAATATTTACTCTTTTCTCCGCTATTTGCCGAAAACGGCGGATGTTCGATTCGGGAGAAGTTTATTTTATTACGGCGAGTGGCAAGAAGCCTATCTTCAATTGCAACGCAAAATGACGGGAAAATGTAAAATCGAGTTTCGCGAAGGACTACTGCGCTCAGAAGATTATTTGAACGACTTGCTCTGTGCGAAATGAATAATAATCGACGATCTTATGCGAAAATCGTCGTCGTGCGAAGTGATCATGGATTTGTTTACCAAAGGTAGCCATCATAAGAATCTCAGCATTATACTTATTTTACAGAATCTTTTTCATCAAAGACACGGTCAACGCGATATTTCGCTGAATGCAAATTATATTGTGGTTTTCAAGAAACCGCGCGATCGCGCGCAAATTCGCCATCTCGCGCGTCAAGTCTATCCCGACGACGCAAAGTTTTTGGAAGAAGCGTACTACGACGCCACTTCGCGTCCTCACGGCTATTTACTGCTCGATTTGAAACAATCAACACCGGACGAATATCGTTTTGGAACGTGTATCTTTCCCAACGATCTGCGTCATTACATGTACAGACGGCGTCATTAATTCGAAGAATAGGCGCGGGGATTGGAGGGCAAGCGGGGCGGTTGCTCGTAGCGCCAACGGGCGCCGTACTAACTAACTAGTAGCAATCGGGTGTCCACAACTACGTGGACACCCGGTGCCCGTTGGCGCTACGAACAACCGCCCCGCTTGCCCTCCGATCCCCGCGCCTATTCTTCGAATTAATGACGCCGTCTGTACGTACTCCGCAGATTTGCAAAAACAACCGTATAAAAACGCAAAGCACGCGTATGAAAGGCATCATTTGAAGCTACGATGCCGTCGGCGACAAAAGAACAGCAGCAACAGCAACAGCAGCAGCGAAAGAAGAACCAGCAACAAGGGAGCGAGACGATACATATTAGAGCTACCCAGGTAGCAAGCTCACGTGATAATGACGTCAGTTATTGGTCTGCAAAACGTCAATTATGACATAACAATGACGTGATTTTGACGTACATATCACGTGATTATGTCACATCTTATTGACGTCATTATATTACGTCAAGTAGACGTGAATATAATCAAAAAAGTCTCACCAATATAACATGGTAAAGACGTTATTGTAAATTTAAAAGGAAAATAAAATACAACAAAAATAATAACTTAAAGAACAATAGTATCAACATCCCACATTGCACGTAATATTCCTGCATTACAGTAATAAAATGACCGCCGAAATGCATCGCAGTAGTATTACGGTGATATATAAAAAAAACGCTTTATAGAAACAAAGTTAATTCGAATTTTCACTTGAATTAATTTTTGGAGATCCGATTCAGTTTGTCAATCAACTGATTAACTTGATGAAAGATACCGGGCCTGGAAAAAATCCTAAAATGATGGTGGGATTTCAACTCGAGACCTCTATATTCGCAGCCCCTGCACTCAGTCCGCTAGACCACTTGTTCCGTACTATAATGTAATTATTTTTGGCTCTTATGACCGAAGATTTCATGTTTGTAATTATTTTCCTTTACTTATTCTCAAACTATTCTACACATTTTATTTATTATTTAATAATAAAAAATATTTAATAATAATTGTTATAAAATTTAGATTACTACAATAAACTTTAATTATCATTGAATATATATTTATTATATAATATGTTATTTTTAATCGCAAATAAATTTAACCCTTTGCACTCCGAACGATTTTACGATATTTTGATTTGATTTCTTGTGCCATTTCAAGAGAAAACTTCAGGGAAACATGCATGTCTCAAAAAGTTGCGCTGAAATAACTCAATTCCCCGTAATCACTAATAAACTTGAATGTCCCCTGAGAGGGGACATCCGAGTGATATGCTAGAATTACGATGTCCCCTGAGAGGAGACAGCGGAGTGCAAAGGGTTAATATATAAATGGTAATTTACCAAAGTGTATGTGGCTACTTACCTATAAATAAATGGCTATACTTACCTATAAATAATGTATTTAAAGATATAATATTATTCAGAAAAACAAATGTTATTAATAAACATATTCTTATAATTAACGGTTGAATTTAACTCAAGTTTGTTGTTAGAACGTCATTTAACCGTTTTACTGATGTCATATTAAAATTTAATATATAAGTTGATATATGACGTCAACGCGACATCTAAATGACGTCATATCGGTGACGTTAACTTTTAGTATTATAAATGACGTCAAAATAACGTACCGTTAATTAACGTCGTAGTTATCAAAATCACTTTATTATCACGTCATTATCATGTAAGCTTGCTAGCTAGGTAGGCTCTCTCTCGGCGAGAAAAACATTTATCTTTTGAAGGTACTATATCTTCTAAATAAAAATCAACGCGCTGCTTTTCTGTGAAACGCTGATGATAAATTCATAGCGTGTATTCGCAAGTGCGTTCACAATACACTCAGTGGTAACGTGCTCGAAAAAAAAGAGAAGATGCGACTAATCCGATACAAAACGGCGCTGCGCCGTATCGCGAAACGAAGAGGTACTTGGAGGTGTAAGAGAAAACTGCTGGTGCAACAAGGAGGCTTTTTACCGTACATCATCGGGCCCATACTCGGAGCTATATTATCTTGAATTATTAAGTAATCATGGAACGGGCTAAAAAATAGTGTTGATTTCTACGGATAATCTCGAGAGAATGCAACAACGGCGGGGAAAAATACGGGGACCGCTTTTAATACCACTCGTACTCCTGGAACCGAACTCTTGCGTCTGGACGCAGAGATGAGACGCATTCTCGATTCACCGACTCCTGTCGATGAGAGTGAAAGATAGAAATTGTACAGCGAAGTACTTCACCAGTATCTATATTTTATCCGAAAAGCGAGAAAGCATTCTCGCAAAGAAGAAGATGATCTTTCCGCGATGGAAACAACCGCTGCAACCGGGGAAAGAAAGGGGAGAAAGAGAACGAGGAAACGAGAGAAGTATTTCTCGACGCGGAAGAACCAACAAACGCTTCACCTCAAACATTATCAGCATCTCTCCGCACATGAGTTACCAAAACATTATTCAACCACCCTGCGTCATAATAATAATAATAATAATCATTATCATCGGATTAATCAGTTGACTCCGAAGAACAAGAAAAATGTATCGTTTGCAGATACTTCATTTAACAATAGCAGCAGCACCGGTAGCGCAACGTCGTCGCGCTCTCGCAAACGAAAAATTATAACAAAGATAATGGACAAATTCCGAAAATTTATCGACCCAAAGCGAGAACGCTTTTGAATCATCTGATCAAAGCGGCTGTTCTCGTCAAGATAACATGGAACGAACGCGGTGTCGTGACCAAGAGTCCAGAATTGATGGGAGCGAATATTGTGGAACTCGTAAACGGTGCGATGCGAGAAAGAAAAACCGCTGGAATACTGGGGGCCAGTCATTTTGCTCATTTACTTCGCGACATAAACACGCCTTCTCAATACGTGGGAAATCCTAAATATTTACGCTTTTTGCGAAAAGGAGGAAAAAGAACAAAGCGCAAATCTCCGCATAGTATTGAACAAGAAAAAGAAGAAGCCGAAGAGGAAGGATGGGATTACCGCGCCACCGACAAGAACAAGAAAAAGATACGAATCGGGATTCCGAGACGGCTGCTCACGTGGGACGAAATGTAAACAAAACGCTTGACAAGTTGTATTATAATCCCGCGCATTACGCCGATTACTCGTCGACGGAAAATTTGTCGCGAGCCGTTAAACCGAATTACTCGCGCGAGGACGTTGTTCGCTGGCTTCGTTCGAAAGATGCTTACACGCTATATTGACCTGTGTGTCGAAAATTTTTCCGACTGCATTACAACGTGACGAATATCGACGATCTCTGGAAGGCCGATGTGATAGAATTGCGAAATCTGCAAAGCTATAACGACGGATATTTTCTACTGGCAGTTATCGACGTACTCACCAAATTAGCGCGAGTGGAACCGATGCGAGACAAAACGGGAAATCAAGTTCTTTGCGCGTTTCAACGCGTGCTCTCGAGAAGTGTCGAAGACCCGTATATCTGCAAACCGACAAAAGTAAAGAATTTATCGCGCATTTGTTGCAAAAGTTTCTCAAGGAAGAAGAAATTTGTTTTCATGTGGCGCGTAATCCCGACGTTAAAGCAGCCGTGATCAAGCGTTTCAATAGAACGCTAAAAGAACGCATGTGGCGTTATTTCACGCACAAAAACACGAAGCGTTACCTCAATGTCTTGCAGGATATCGTGCGCGCGTACAACCATACGCCTCACTCCTCCATACGCATGAAACTGTAACGGAGCCGAATTCTTCGGCTTCGCCCGGCCTTCCACCTGCCGGACAGCTCGGTCGGTGCCAAGGTTCGGGGAAGGGGAAGGCGAGAAATTGCGACACTTAATCAGATTTTTATGCTGTAATGTACGTGTGATTTATTTGATTAAATATATTTACAAAGAGTTTAATTCCGCGGTGCCGGTCTATTAGATTAGTACGGTCTAATTTACGGCGGAGTTCTTGTTGATGACTTACGCGCTGTTTTAATAGACGCGATCGATAGATTTCAGTGCGGCGGGAACCGTCGCACAGTGGGCGAAATCAGGCAAAAATAGACAAAAATCGATAACTTGTGAAATACTGAATGAAATTATTTGAAAATTGAGAATCCAATGTTTTTTAAGTCGCTGATTTCGAATATCAAATTAATATTAACAATATAAGATTAACAATGGCGGATCCAATATAGTAAACACTTCATATATATATATATATATA
>NW_018022852.1:0-1139 GCF_002006095.1 Pseudomyrmex gracilis | reverse complement strand
TATATGCATATCAATGGTCTCTGGATTTCTAATAGTAAGTAGATATAAATAGTAATAGTATATAAATACTACTTTCAAATGGACATGTTAAACAGTGACTGGGTTTGATTTAATTGCTACTTCGATTATATTTCAAATATATGCAATTATAAGCCTTTTCATCGTGACAAGGTATCAGTCTAGGAAAAGGTTGTTTTATTTATTTATTTTTTAAAAATGTTTTTGTAGTTTTTCATTTTTTAAATATTTTTTATACTTTTTTGTATTTTTAATATATTATTTATATTATTTATATTATTTATATTTTTTGTTTTATTTTTAATTTTTATTTTGATTATTTTATTTGTATTAATTATGGAAAATAGTTAATTTTGTTTTATGTGTAATAAACACAACTTATTTATTCTATCTCCATCTCCACAGAAATATCATCTTTAAGATTTTCAAAGCATTCTTCACTATCTGAATCTTCTGATATATTGTCATTATTTTCATTGCTATTTATATTATTCAAATCGGTCCAGTTGATTAAAGGTTTTGCTTTGATTGATAATTTCTTTATTATTTTATCTTTTTGTGTAATCTATTAACACTAATAATAGAATCCGACGAAATAAGAAGATAATTTATTATGTCTTTATTATTGCTTTTACGGGAACAGGTTTTACTATAATAGCATCTAACAGCTTTAAATATTTTATTCCCAAATTCTTAAGCCTCTTCTGAAAAATAGCCAANAGGTAGACTCAACTTTCGCATAATATTGCTACCATGTAGTAGTACTTTATGCACAGAGGGAAGCATTTTGTACCACCCATACAACAAATTAATAAACAATTCCGCAGTTTTTGTGGTATATATTTCAAATTTGTCCAAATCTACTGGAAAACCACTTGCCATTACATATAGGATATTTCCAAATCTTTCTACGAATGTTCGATTGATTTTAAGTACATTGGAAATAATCGCAGGATTCGAAAAAAATCGCCTAGCAGTATTACCATCATTGGTTGTACCGTATCTGTGCTTCACAACATCAACTGTTATAGATAATTGCGATTTTAAATCATCTTGAATTTGTTTCTTTCTATTTTGTTGTAAAATTTTATTATATCCTCTAGCACAACTTTCCTTAAAAT
>NW_018022851.1:16359-17737 GCF_002006095.1 Pseudomyrmex gracilis | reverse complement strand
GGGGGCCCATAGGCAGTGCCTAGTCTGCCTATGCGTTAGTCCGGCACTGGAGAATTCACTTCATTAAACGTGCGCAGTTGGCACAGTGTTTCATCGACGTTTAATGGACTGAGTTCTCCCTAATCCTGTGAATTTGCGCATTGAGGAATACCCAAATTTGGGGTCACAACGTTTGTGTAAATTCAGTTAATAAAAAAGTTTAGTGACCCGGTTTTTTCATATTGGCCATTTCCTATCAATACTAATTTTAACTTTGTTATCGAATACGTATAACATATTTTGTAAAAGAATTTTGTACTTAAGAAATATGCATTTACAATACAGTAACTGATTATTAGTAACATTATATACGATGTTGTAAATACTAATTAATTTAATACATACAATGTAATAATACGACATACAAGTTTTTAATAAATACATACATCTTATCTTTTAAGGGTATTTTTCTCTTCTTTTTAGGTGTATGTTTATCACATCTTTAAAGAATAATTTTTACGTTTCTCTTATTAGTAGGCATTGTAGAAGTTACTTCCATGGTAGTAGGAATGTGTCTTTCTGTGTCTTCTGTTTCTAAAAAAAACGTTAAAATTTGTTACCATAAAATGTAGTATCAAAAAAAAATTGTTTGATGTACAATAGTATGTTTTATGTATGTTAGTATTATATGAATGCTTCATAAGTAGTGCTTATTTATGTTTGAACACATTTTTGTAGTAACACAATAAAAATAATTTTAATTTCAATAATTTGAATCTAATTAATAATATTTTATATCTTGTGATTAATGTGACAAGCAAATGCAATCAATAAATAACAAATATTTGTAGGATTACTTCAAGAAATAGTAAATCTGTTAATATTGTTTTGGCTATTTCTGTATATAATTGTATATATAAATAAAATTNTTATACCTTGGATTGTGCCTACTAGTATATCGTTAATATCAGCGCAGTCATCAATTTCACCTTTTTCAAAACAATCAATAAATGAATAAATGTCAAAGATTCGTAAAATTAAGTCGAGTAATATTAAATCTATTTATATTGTATTTTTTAATCTCTGTATATAGTTGTGTATATATATATAATTGTTATATCTTGGATTGTATCGTTATTATTAGCGCAATCATCAATTTCATCTAATGAAAAAAAGAAACCCACAAATGTTTTTATGCATTTCTTGCGACAGATATATAATATACAGGGTCCGCCACTTAAATCCGGACAAAAATTTTTTTCTCGAAAAAGTTGTTTATTACAGAAAATATGAAAAAACATAAATAGACTGCTTTATAGCTGGGTTAAGGGATTTTTTCTGAGACATTTTACTCAATGTATCCGCCCTGCGCCTCGATCACCGCTTCAATCCTATTCCG
>NW_018022851.1:13862-15809 GCF_002006095.1 Pseudomyrmex gracilis | reverse complement strand
CTGAACGACTCGGCCATTTTAAGGTTATTAATGTCTTATCGACGTCTCTAACCTATCTTTAGGTCATATGGCACCTACTGCTGCATTCTAATATGATGGGAATGTCAAATTCAAATTTGTCCGGATTTAAGTGGCGGACCCTGTATATATTTATTATATAGATATTTACAAAGAGCAGAAAACCTTTAAGAGATAAAACGTATGTATTCATCAAAACCTTGTATTGTATGTCATATTATTAAATATTGTATGCATTATATTTATTTGTACAACGTACAAATATATATATAATACTTAATAAAGAATCTTTTGACTCTGAAGTTTCAAACTAAGACAGATATAAATATAATCATAAGAACCGTTTTGCAGGATGTTGTGCAGAAATATGCTTATATATATATGTATACATATATATGTATGCGTTTACGTGTAAATTTTAACACGTGAGTTTTTGAATTAAAAATTAAATTCTTAAATTCATATAAGATGCTATATTTGCATCACATATATGAGAGATCCCATATATCCCTTTAACTAAATAAGCATATTTCTGCACAACATCCTGCAAAGCGGCACTTATGACCATATTTATATCATTTTTACTTTGTACTATATAATGTTACTAATAATTAGTTACTGTACTGTAAATGTATATTTCTTAGATACAAACTTCCTTTACAAAATATTTTATAAGTGTAAGATAACATAGTTAAATTAATAATATTCTCGAACGTAAACAATTACTAAAAAATATATATGTAATAAATATATATAATGCCGTGTATTTACATTAGTTATTATATTTTATTTACTTGTAGATATTTTCTCTTTGTATTTATTTCTTATAAATATTTTCCAAAATTGCTCCAATGATATTCTTCTAGTAATTACATCTTTTTACGCTTGTTCAATTTTTTTGTTTTGGTGAGAATAGAATTTTATTTGTAATTGTTTTACTGGATGGCCAAGTTGGAGACGTTCATAATTTATCTGCTGATCAAGTATAACATTGCCAATTCCTTCTAAAAAAAATTATTTTTTGTTATCTCATTATCAAATATACATATATACAATCATATTACAGAACGACTATTTAAGAAGTTCCTAAAATTAATCACCAGGTAGTTGATAATGAACAAAACCTGAAATAAAGTTTTACTATTTATAAAAATAGCGTCATTTTTATTACCGTTATCATAAAAAAATATATTTTTATAAATTTATAAAACAAAATATAACAAAAAAGAGAAATTTTGTTTTTTGATTGTCGGCGCGATTTAAAAAAATATATTTTCAAATTAATAATTAAAATTGTATAATTTATATATAAATTTGCATTTTCAAAATCTACTATATGTTTTAACATTGATATAGAAAGAGTTTAAACATATTTTTGAACATTTATTCTCAAGTTAAGTTAACTTGATGTTTTTGAAAGCAACATTTATCTTTATTGTAACTTGTACACAAGTAAAATAAAGTAAATGGAATATTCTATGTTTGCTATATATATATATATTAATGGCCATGAGCAGTTACTTTATTCGCCAAATTTCAATTCTTGCTGTATTTTATGGTGTTACATAAACTAATTAATACAAAAAATGACTGCAAAGTATATGATTTTACATATAGAATTGAGTTTTTGAAAACGTGCAAAATATTTCTCCATCAATGTTAGAACGTTTATTTAATTAGGTAAACATCGCAAATTGAAATAGTTTCAAAAACGTGCAAAACATTTTTATGAAAAGGCGAAAATGTGCTCTTTTTTATAAAATTCTTTTTACTGACATTTTTATTTGTTATATATTATTTATTATTAATTACACAGCCACACAAAAAAAAAAAAATTTCTTTGGCCTGGGGATCAGACCATGTTTATTATATGTTTTTGGGGTCGCTGAATCCGAATCCGAGGTCCATTAAACCCTATCGGGTCGGGGT
>NW_018022851.1:1742-13807 GCF_002006095.1 Pseudomyrmex gracilis | reverse complement strand
AAATTTATGGACAACAGCCCTTTTAAGGGCTATAAGATGTACAAAATCCGATCGTGCAACCTCCTCGCGGTGTACATCGGGTGACGCTAATGCCGACGGTCTCGCTTTCGTTTCAGGAACAAATGTTTATTTTATGAGTACAGTGAGAATGCAAGGTCATAGAATTATTTTATTTAATTCCATAAATTTAGGAAATCTTTGGTCATGAATGATTGACATTTTAATCACCGTGATAGGCTTATGGAGCTATGGGGATATAGGGTTATGGGATTATAGGGTTAATGGGTCATGGGGTTCAATAGCATGGGTTTTCAATAGCATTGGTTTTTGTGGCTTGAATCAAAAGATTATATATGGGTTTCGAGCTCAGATTATGGCGGAACTCCGACCCGATGGGGTTTAATGGACCTCGGATTCGGATTCAGCGACCCCAAAAACATATAATAAACATGGTCTGATCCCCANGCCAAAGAAATTTTTTTTTTTTGTGTGGCTGTGTTATTAGTATTTATTAGTATATTTATTATATATTTTGATGTAGTATATAAATGTATATTTTTTATGTCATACGATAATAAAAATGATTGTTTTTTTCTACAAAATAATACTTATTTTATTTCAATCTGTCAACTTCATATAATATAACTGCTACTGAATGGTAAGTTTCCACAGTTCTTTAATACAGTGCTTCCTCCGTAATTTTTGTAATCCGGGGGTAAGAATTTCACGAAATAAATTAAGAGAGGTGTCCCACTATTTAGTTAGAGACGGAGCTGTGTTAAGTATGACTAGTGTTGCGCGACAGTAGTAAGGAGGGAGTAGAAAGGAGTGGGGCATCATTATACGTATCCTACCAAGTCAATGCTAAGCAGAAGTAGGAGAACAACTTCCCCTCTAAATAAGGAGAAACTAAAAATTACAGAGTGAAAAATAAGAGAGGGAGTACTGTAGTCATATTGTACAAAAATTCATATACAAGATGTGATCAAAAAGTAAGGTGACTCTTTGAATTTTGCGCGCTCTGTACACTCTAATTTCAAAATTTTTTGTTGTTGTGTTGGTACACTCGTCACGATCATATGTTCACAGTTTTAACTATATAGCATGTGTTGTTTTTATGTGAGAGGCATAAAGGTTAGACTCATGTTTGCGTGCTCGGCGAGTTTTTGCTGTTGAAAATAATAGAGCAGAGAGTTTGTAATAATTTTTGTGTAAAAAATGGTATTAAGTGTACACAAACTCTTGAAATGTTGACAATGGCGTACGGAGAGTCAACTTTAAGCAAAAAAAATGTTTATAAATGGTATAAGTTATTTCAAGAGGGCCGAGAAAATGTTAATAATGAACCTCGCTCTGGACGCCCCAGCACGTCAAAAATCGACGTAAATGTTCAGAAAGTGAAAGAAATTGTGTTGAAAAGTCGTCGAATCACGATTAAAGAAGTAGCTGATGATCTTAACATATCGGTAGGCTCATGCCAATCAATTTTAACGGATGGTTTGAAAAAAAAAACTGCCGAAAGTGTGGAAAGAAAATTCATGGATTTTGCACCATGATAATGCACCTGCGCACACGTCGTTACTAGTGAGTAGGTTTTTGGCCACAAACAATACTACCATCCCTGCGACTTTTTCCTTTTCCCAAAATTGAAGAGGCCCACTGCTTTTCCAGAGGAAAGCACGAAGATTTGCGACGATTGAGGAGACTAAGACTGCATCGCTGGAGGAGCTCAAGGCAATATCCAAAAGTGCATTTCAGAAGTGTTTTGACGACTAGAAAAAGCGCTGGCACAAGTGCATTGTATCAGAGAGGGATCATTTTGAAGGGGATAACAATTTTGAATAAATAAATGAATATTGTTTTATAAAAATAAAAAGTCACCTTATTTTTTGATCACACTTTGTAGTGTAAAAATGATAATTGTACTATAACAAACTTATAATAAACAAACCTAAAAACTTTTACAGATTTGTAGAAGATTCCAACTTTTTAGTAATACTCCCATAAAAGCCTTCTACTAAATTATTTGTACTATTAGAGCATCCGTAAACCGATACTTTTGGCGCAATTGGTAACCAAGTATTTTCAATATATAAAATAAAGTCGGTAATATTTGAATATTCAGTTTTTATATTATCTGACAATTTCTGCATTATATTTAACGATTCTTGAAACAAGTTACTTAGTGTCAAAGCCATTGGTTTTGTCATAGACAATATATCATTGGGTGCATTATTCGAACCTAAACGATTCCATTTTCTAACCGGAGCCTATAAAATTGGAACACATTTAATAAGAAATAATATGTATTATTCTGGATGCGTTTTATCTTTTTATTTGCATAATAAGTCTTTGAGATTCCAGTTGATAAGTAGTTTTTTTAAAACAAATAAACTAATTAAGATTATTAAGCAATTGATAATAAAAATTCTCTTTGACAAAATTACACAGTTATTTGCATTTTACATAATAATCTAATCAATTTCTTTATAGTAATATAATATAGAATAAAACAAGATTAATAAATAAATTACAACTCAGAAAAACTTAAAAGCTCTAGTTTTATGTTCATCCTTTCAGCTAAAGAAGTTTCAACTTTGAGGTGTTTCTAAGTAATATAACGTTTATTTAGCATATTACATTTTATTACATTTATAATTTATGTATCAAGAGTTGGCACCGAATTTAAAAAAATGAGGAAAGAGAAAGCTAGTAAGGGTTCAGACACTGATGTTAGTGTGTTGTTTAATGATATAATTTATTTAAGATTGCAACGTTTTGACCTAGAGATGAGGTCGAGAAGAGATAAGGTCATTTGCAAGGAAACTAAAAAGAATAGCAAAGATTCAAATAAATGACTAAGAAAATAAGACAATAAAACAATAAGGTTAAAAACAGAAATACAGTTTGTTAATTACAATAATGATGTTTTTACAAAACGCAAAAAAGTTAGTAAAAGCCAAGGTTGTGGCACGAGTGCAGTCAAAGTTCGATTATTTTCACAAAGACCAAATATTGAAAAATAATGCAACTTATTAACTGGATAGTAAAAAAATTTAATAAATTAAAACTAAATAGAAAATGAATGTGATTAGTCATTTTACACTACGTTGAATAACTGTAAGTGTGCACAATAAAAGTGTGACTGTACGGATATTGAACAGAGTAACATTACAGTTGGATTTGTATGTAATCAAATCTTTCTCATATTTAAGAATCTTTTAACTCAAAAATCATTCTACTCGTGCAATCACAGTTTTGAAAGTGTACAGTTAAAGTTATCCAACGTAGTGTTATGTGATTAATCACATTTATCCATCAGATTTTTAGTTTTGTATTATTATTTATTTAGATAAGCTACATTATTTTTCCATATTTGACCTCTTTGAAAATATCCCAACTTTGTTCTAATATTTTTCTTTTATTGTCACAATCTTATCTTTAACACTTAAACCTTTTTTGTGCTTTGTAAAAACATNATTATTGTAAGTAACAAAATCTCTTACTGTTTTTACTTATAGTTTTTGTCTTGTTTTCTTAGTTATTTATTTGTGCTATTTTTAATAGTTTTCTTGAAAATATTTTTCTAAAAGTAGAAACGTTGCAATTTTGAATACATTATATCATTAAACAATACAATAACATCAGTATCTACAAACTTATTGACTTTTTTCAGTTTTTATACTTTATATTTGACTAAAATAATCAATTAAGCAAAAAGTAAATCATATTGTACTAGCTTGTTTTAGAATGTGTTTATGCTAAATTAATTGGCATACCTAAATTTTATTTTTTTATTAATACTAAACACACAAGATATGCCAAATTTAATACTAAGAATCTAGGTAAATATTTTTATGCATGTTTTGTAAAAAATATTTATTTCAAATAGTTCTGTATATTTTATTTCAACACTAATAGTAACAGTATTTTATCTAAATAGAAGTTATCTGTGATTAGCTAACATTTCTTATTTATATTTATTTAAAGTTTAGTTTTTTAGTAATATTTCGACAGAATAGCAATTTTATAATACGTATATAGAACTAAAAATGAATTATTGCACTGCAACAAAACTGTATATCAAAATATATATATACATTAAATATTTATTGTTATTTTAATGATTGTAAAAAGATTATAAAAATTTTAGATATCTTATGTTTTATATATGTTTATATATTATATGTATATTGTTTTATATATTATATGTATTATTATAATAGTTAAAGATGTAAACTTTTAGCAAAGAATCCCGTACACATTTTATAGGAAATTAGTTTTGATTAGATAGCTTTATATTTTGTAGCTCCTATTAGTTAAGCTGAAAAGTTCTCGTGAGCACACAGTTTCAAATACCTTACTGTTACTTTAAAATCTTTAGAAAATCATAGATT
The DNA here is from genome assembly GCF_002006095.1 of Pseudomyrmex gracilis. Lineage (NCBI taxonomy): Eukaryota > Metazoa > Arthropoda > Insecta > Hymenoptera > Formicidae > Pseudomyrmex > Pseudomyrmex gracilis. The sequence continues at coordinate 9,410 of NW_018022851.1, read as the reverse complement.
AAAGACTTTTTCTTTCTGAGAATGTTTTATCAAATTCAGGTAAGTTGAAAAATACCAAACTTTTAAGCAAATTGACCGAAAGTCACTTTCCATAATAAAATGCACAATCATTAACATATTGTAAAAATATTTTACAATACTTAATACACACTTTTTCTCACTAAATAATTGCATTCCTCAATCTTTTGTCGCTCACGTTTCACAAAATGTACACACGACTATTTATATGAAAACAAATCACTATTTGCAAAACGTCAATAACTAAATATCAACAAATGCAACCATATAAAAAAATGCATAACAACAAGAAGTAAAATAAAATTATACAATAGCATATGCAATACTTAGAACAAAATAATTATTATAATTATTATTATACCTGTGAATAATGAAACCAACAACCATGAATGGAAGCTGTTGAAAATTGTTGACTTATAGCTAAAATAGCTGCTTTTTCGTAATCTGCCATAATAAATTGTAGATTAAGTTTCAAGTCAGGAGCAAGTGAAGTGATTTTATCCCACATTGCTTTATAGAGAGACGCAGATCGTGTTTCACACAACACAAAAATTGTTGCTATACCCTAATAAATAAAACAATTGTTTCACATGTTACGTCCTGGGGACTCCACGGGACCATTTTTCTTGCAACGTGACGCGCCGACATACAATAAATTCCTTTTTTTCTCAAGAAATAACACAAACGGACTCGGACTTCGACGCGATAGACGCGCAAATAGAAATCGTGTCGACGCCCGAAAACAATAAACCGAGCCTAGCAACGATCTTAAAAATTCCTTCGTAGACGATAGCGAACAGAAACTTTTATTATTGTATAAACATCCCGTACGAGCCCCCAATTTTACGCAGTTCTGTTACGTCCTGGCCCACGGTTACGGTCGGTCTATGGTGGAGTGACAGAGAGCTGTCGTTTCTCTGTCTATCTCCGCACAGCACGTTGGCGATCCCGCTGCAACGGAGTCGAGCAAGTTTGCTTACGTTCGTCGACAGGTCAACGGCGTACGCCGATCTTACTCTGTCTTACGAACACTTACTCGTTGGTCTCTTTTCAAGTCTGGAGAATTAACTCCACGGACTAAGGACGAGACCGTGCGATCAATTGAGGATGTGGAATGATGAGAGGTCGTCTTAATTAAATGGAGAAATTATGCTACGTATAATATTAATTTATTCATTTTATGGTATTACAATTTTAGGTGTGTGTTCGTGTAGATGAATGTGGTATCGCGAATTTTACATTTAAACGGAGGGTCATCGCTCGGAGGCTAGAGAGGGAGAATACATGTATATGCGTGTATGAGTGACGCGATACGTGTGAGGGGCCTCCGGCGGTGTTTTACAGGTGTAATTGTGTCGGTAGCATGTTGAAGATGACGATTCGTGGTATGAAACTACCTCCTATTCGCCTGTAACCCCCNATCCTCCCGCAGAAAATCCCGCGGATCTACAGTCCGCGTCGACTCTTCCACCTCCCCCTCGCTCTCCTTCCCCTGAACCATCTACGTCCAGAGACGAACCTGTAGATGATGGATCCTCCGACTCAACCCGCTCAACCACTCCTCCGCTCGATCCTAAATTTCAACATTTCCTCCGATTAGCCTCCACCTATAAAAAAACGAATCCGGAAAGAATCCCCTTTGTCCTTGACCCTCTAACAACAGATCTTTCCGAAATCTTCCGGATAATAACCACCACTCCAGCTAGAAAACTCGTTCCAGTCAAGTTTCCCTACATAGATGATATCCGCTTAGTTCCCGTCCACCATTTCTACACAATGTTCCCTCCAAGTTCCGCAAAAATCCAGGAAATTATAGAAATCGACCTTGAATAATTTCTATCACGAATCGGCATCTTCAACATGCTACCGACACAATTACACCTGTAAAACACCGCCGGAGGCCCCTCACACGTATCGCGTCACTCATACACGCATATACATGTATTCTCCCTCTCTAGCCTCCGAGCGATGACCCTCCGTTTAAATGTAAAATTCGCGATACCACATTCATCTACACGAACACACACCTAAAATTGTAATACCATAAAATGAATAAATTAATATTATACGTAGCATAATTTCTCCATTTATTTAAGACGACCTCTCATCATTCCACATCCTCAATTGATCGCACGGTCTCGTCCTTAGTCCGTGGAGTTAATTCCCCAGACTTGAAAAGAGACCAACCAGTGAGTGTTTGTAAGACAGAGTAAGATCGGCGTACGCCGTTGACCTGTCGACGAACGTAAGCAAACTCGCTCGACTCCGTTGCAGCGGGATCGCCAACGTGCTGTGCGGAGATAGACAGAGAAACGACAGCTCTCTGTCACTCCACCATAGCCCGACCGTAACCGTGGGCCAGGACATAACACACAAAACTTTGTATTTCTGTAGTATGAATTATAATAAAAAAAGAAATGATATTACCATATCTGCATAACGAACATGTACACTATACAACTGAGTAATGTTTGACTTTCTTGGTACAACCTAGGAAACACAAAACCACATACGTAATTTTTATAATAATATAATGATTTAATGATCAACACTTACATATATAAAAAATACGCAAAATATTTTGACTCTAACTGAAGTCTTCTTCAGTCGCAATTAACATATCAATAATATAAGAAATATAAAAAATACGCAATATACATTATGTCAAGATATAAACGAAGTCAATGTTTAAAAGCAACGTAGAAGGTTGGTCGTTAATATTAAACATGGTGTAAATACCTTGGAGATGACATTTTAAAAGAATAATAAAGTAAAGTATTCAATCACCGTTACACATAAAGCAAAATTTAAAATAAACTTACTATGACGCAAGATAGTCAAACTTTGAAAGGAAAGATAAGAGGCACGAAAAACATATAGGAGTTCTCCCACTCATAGTGGATGTTTTTCACAGTGAGAAACATTCAAAACATTGAAGTAGGAAGTGTCAAGTAATTCTAAGTCGTTAACAGAATTTAAGATCATTTCTGGAATTAGCCTTTTATAATAATGATGTTCATGATCTAGAATCTGGACATTGTTCCAATCAAAAGAATGATTAAGATCTGTTCTGTGTTTTGAAATTACTGACAGTTGAGAAAAGGAACGTTTTACAGTCTTATGACTGATTTCAAATAAAAAAAATTCAAAAAATACTTACAGAAAAAGTCCCATCTACAAATATTTCACATCCTTCAGATAACAGGCTTAATAATATCGCTGCTAAAAATAAGTGCAATTTTATTATCATCCGATACTGCACAACCTTTGTAAATACTGCGTGTAGGTTCGTATGTTTCTAACATATCGTGTAAAAATCGTAAATCATTGAGAACAGCTGGACAAGATATGATCCTTTGGCGGCTAAGTACAGATTTTATGCAGCTGTATGAAATATGTGCTGCAAATGTTGGGTTACTGCGACAAACTATCAAATATTTCTCTCAAAGGTTTTGTTGTTTCTTGGGTTAAACGTGTCATTAGCTTTTTCATATTAAAAATCTAAACAATATACTGCTCTTCGGTATGGTTATGTTCATGTTCCACAATATAAGATTCCTCGACTTTTTGTAAAAGTCCAGAGCAGTTTGCAGTTTTGCGTTTAGAGCAACAATATAAATATAAATATTTATTATCTATATTATATGTGTAATTATTATAGACAAATAATTTAGATTCAGGTTGTTTTCCTTCTATAATCTCCATCTAGAANTATAACAGATATTAGCATTTTTGTCACATAAAATAAGATAATTACATATGTAATAATAATTTTACGTAGAAATTTATTAGATATTTGTAAGTTATTATATGTAGGAATATTTAGCAAAGAAGTGTATAATAAAGAAATACATACATGATATAAAATTTAAAGTATGACTTCACAATGAGGCGATATATTTCTATGTTAAGTTGTTACAAAAAAATTAGTACTGGGTGTCTCACGCCGACTGACTACCGCGGCGAAACGTTTCGTCGAAGAAACCTTCGACGAGTCTTTTGAAAAATCTCTTCTTTTCTCGGCTTGTTAGCCGTTGATCGCAAGTGAAAACAATAATAAGTATATAACAATATACAGAGAAGGTTTGAACGCTGCTTAAAAGTCACACACACAAATAATAATATTTGTTGCTTGTCAAAACGACCGCTGTCTCGATAACAAACATAGTCAACGGTTTAACTCTTTCCGTTTGAGTCAATTTACGCAAATACGCTTGATACAAGTATATACATATATATTTTATTCCTACATGCGGTTATCCTGAAGCGCAAATCTGACCTCAGATTTTCTCTTAATTGTCGGAATCTTCTATGATGTCAGCTGTTTTGATCCATGGCTTTATATGATCGCTAGACGTAGATGTTTCAAATGGTCCCTCTTGATTGCCTACTTTTCTAACAATGTATCTATCATTACGCAATAATCTTATCACTTGATAAGGACCTAAATACTTGGAAGCACATTTCAAGCCCGGACCCAACTGCGTTCTCTTAATAGCCACGCATAACATAGTCGTCGATCTTGCCTTCGTTTACCAACGCGCAAATACTTTGTAACTTAGCATCCTCTCTTTGTGCCTTTCGTATTCTCGGGACTAAGCTGTCGTCCGATTCGTGTATTAACATGCTTTTGGGAAGCGGATAACGACTCAACGCGTCTACGTGCATCATGTTTTTGCCAGGACGGTGCACGATAACATATTTGAATTCTTCGAATAATAAAACTCATCTGGCTACACGGACGCATAAATCTTTTTAGCTCATAGTCAACGCGAATGCTCGGCAATCGGTAACAATAGTAAAATTGATGCCTAGTAAATACACGCAAAATTTTCGTAACGCTTTCACGATAGCCAAAGCTTCCAGCTCATAACTCGTGTATTTNATTTCCGCGTCGGTGGTCTTTCCGCTCGCAAAATATACCGGATGCATTAAATTATCATAATTAGATTTTTGCAATAATATGGCACCGTAACCGTACATGGAGGCATCTGTATGCAATTCTGTGTCAACTTTATAATTATACAACTGCAACACTGGCTTACTACTCAATACAAATTTTATAATCGACTCAAAGCTTCTTTTTCTTTCTCTCGAAAAATAAATTNGGTGTTCGTCTTTAATAAGTCGCTCAGCGATCTTGCGATCAAAGCGTAGTCTCTAATAAATTTTCTAAAATATCCCGTCAATCCTAAAAAACTTTGCAGCTGTTTAATATTTTTCGGCTCTGGAAATTTTATTACCGCGTCAGTTTTATGTTCCGAAGGGCGCACTGTGCCATTTTTGACTACATGACCGAGAAACTCGACTTTAGTCACTAAAAATTTGCATTTATTCCAATTAATATCAACCTTTTTCGCTACTTGCAATGCTTTTTGAAGACTCGCAATCGCATCTTCGACGCTCTTGGATGGAATAATTAGATCGTCCATATATGTTAAAATTAAACCGTTTTTAATTACATTATCAAAAGCGGCATTAATAAATTTTTGGAATATCGCCGGTGAATTACACAGTTCGAAAGGTGTATAGCGAAATTTGTACTGTCCATCCGGGATCACGAACGATGTATATTTTCTACTTTTTTTTTCTACCGGAACATGAAAAAATCCATTTTTCAAGTCGATAGTGCTAAACACGATAGCTCCCTGCAGCGCATCCAGCTGATCATCAATTAGAAGAAGCGGATATCGATCTTTTATAATTTTTTTGTTTAACTGTCGGTAATCGATACATAATCTAGTTCCTCTTGTTTTTTTTTTTAACTAATACTACGGGGCTTGCATAATCCGATAGAGACGATCGAATAATGCCCTTTTCCAGCCACTCGGTTATATGCGTGTTTACCTCTTTTTTTTCCGTCGGCGACAGACGTCTGGGTCTCTGATAAACGGGTCCTTTATCATTCAAAATTATATTTAGTTCGACATCTATCTCGCGTGCCTTTTCTGGTTTGTAATTATTAATTAATTCCTCAATGATGCCTCGATGTTCGGTTGACACGTGCGTCAAATCTACAACGTCGCTTGTCTCGATGCAATCTATTTTTAATATCTCGTGAATATCGGTTGAAGACTCGATTCTCGAACGCGGTTTACGAATTATGATATCTTCTTTTTTAATATGCAATTTTATACCATCGATAAAGTCAGTTTCTATAAGCAGAGAATGTCGCATCAGGCCATTCGGCACTACCGCTATATTTATTGAGAAATTCTCATTGTCAATTTCTATCTTTGCTTCGAACGAGCCTAGCGTTTTATATTCATCCAAACCGATACCACGAAACACCATGCTCGGAGATGTTAAATCAGGAGATTCTAATTTCAAATACTGATCCGCACGCATCAATGATAAATCACTTCCCGTATTTATTAAAGCTACGATATTTTTGTCTCCGATTTTTACATTTTTATAATACTTGCCGCGACTCGACTCTGACACATCACACGCATCTTTAATTCGACTATTTTGTTTTTGACATTTCGCAGCAATATGCCCAAACTCCTTGCAATTGTAACATTTTATACCTCTAGATTTCGAAGGACAGTCCGCCGCATAATGTCCCTGTATACTGCAATTGTGGCACCGTCTCCCGCTCGCCGTCGCATCTCCACTTTTCCTCTCATTACCTCCCTGCGCCCGTTGTTCCTTTCTGCCTGCACGAACAGGTTGAACTCCTTCCGCACGCAGCGCCACTCCTTCGAACGATTCCGTCAATGCAGTCAACGTTCTGATGCGCTGAATTCGGGCTTGATTCCGCAGCACTGGATCAAGAATTCCTTCGATTCCGTAGTCAACAATCTCGGACTCTTCAATTCTCAGTCGGTTGCCCAGTATCACCTTTTCGTGAATATATTCGCCGAATGTCTCGTCTCTCCGCCAAACGCGCCGCTCGAACTGCCAGCGCAGCTTTACTCGGTTCGACTCGTGATAAAACATTTTTCTCAATTCGGCCAAGAGCTCATCGGTCGTCATTTCCGTAAAATCAGGATTGGAGTAAAACCACTCTTGAGCTTTTCCTCTCAAACGAGATCCAATTAAAATCTTTGCCAATTCGTCAGTCAGCGTATATGCGTCGCGAAGCGATCTAACTCGTTTTTCCCATGCCTCATAAGTCTCATTATTGCCCTCAAAATAACTAAGTAAGTCGGCGATTGCAGTAACATTGATTCGCGTCGGACACTCACGCGAAATCAACGAGCTTCCAGAAGCTGCAAGTTCGCTTCTGCTGTTACTTCTATTCTGCATCAACTGCAAAAATTTGATCTCTCGACGGGCCAACAGAAGCTCACGTTCTGCTATCTCCTTCTCCCGTCGGCATAATTCGACCTCTCTCCGAAGACACCTCAATTCATTGTCGTCACTCTCAATTTTTTCGCCTCGTCTTACTTCTTCGCTAATACGCCTCTCGTTTACGCCGTCAATCTGTCTCTCTTCTCTACGCGTCATCCACTCACTCGACGGGTCGTGGCTCATTACTCTCGCCACCAACTCCGCTTTTGAGCCCGTTGTCGGAAGACTTATCTCCCGCAACGCCTTTTTTAACTCAACGACTGTGAGGTCACTTGGATTTCTTTCCGTCATTCTTAATAATAATGCGTTGTCTCCGAACGGCAACTCGCGCTCAAGCGTACAGAGATTACCGCT
>NW_018022851.1:0-1157 GCF_002006095.1 Pseudomyrmex gracilis | reverse complement strand
TATACAGAGAAGGTTTGAACGCTGCTTAAAAGTCACACACACAAATAATAATATTTGTTGCTTGTCAAAACGACCGCTGTCTCGATAACAAACATCGTCAACGGTTTAACCATGGTGTAAGTAATAAGGTGAACCGCTCCGGTGATGCGCAGTCGTCTAAGAAAATGGCGGCAATGGCGGATGCAGGAACCAATCAAATTTTGATCCAAAATCGCGAGTATTCCATATATGGTTGCTTTTCTGCTAAACATCGTGTAACACTAGTGTTCACTAGTATGAGTGAGACACATTGATATGCTCTTTCTCACACTAATGGATACTGTGTTACACGGTGTCTTGCTGGAAAGCACGACGTAAAGCACGTGTTTCTTAATAATTATTGCGTATGATCGTGAGTGTTCAAGTACACTTTTTAGAATATGAAAAAATATTCTTTTTATTTAAAATGCCAACTTGTTGTGTGCCACATTGTAAAAATCGTACCGGGTTCTATCAAAAAAGAAGAGGAAATTATTTTACATTTCCGAAGGAGTCTGCTATTCGGCAGCAATGGATAAANGCTTGTCAATTAAATGAGCGTAATATCAAGGTCGATTCTGGTAAGTAAATATAATATTTTTATATTTCTTATGTGGTTAAATTTAGTTTACATCATGTTTTAAATGTGTCAATAAAAAGGTTATAAAATATTCTAATTTACAGCTAGGGTATGTGACATGCATTTTACAGAGAGCTCTTTTGAAATGATAATGACAAAACTGGCAAAAAATGGATTAAATACTAAATATCTACGCCGTTTGAAAAAGGGTTCCGTACCTACGGAAAAACTATTGTTGGAGAAACAAAATAGAGCTTTAAGTTGCAAAAGACGAAATGTAAGGTAAGAACATGAAAAAACAATTAGTAAAAAGTAATATAATTTGAAATGTTTTATACAAAACTGCAAATTGTTATACATTACTAATAAACATATAATAACATTATGGTGCAGACCAAACGTAGAAATACCAAGCTATTCATCGCAGGCAGAGACATCACAGGCAGTGAATACATCGCAGGGAGTGGAGACATCGCAGGCAGCGGAGATATCACAGGAAGCAGAAACGTGCATGTATATCAAGGATCATTGTGAAAAACGAGTGGACGTGTACGTAAAT
>NW_018022850.1:16059-17798 GCF_002006095.1 Pseudomyrmex gracilis | reverse complement strand
GTATAGATTTAATGATTTGAGATGTAGTATGGTCTAGCAGAGATTGCATTTCGAGTTTAGCACCATTTTCAGTTACAGTTATATTTGGAGGATAACATTTTTTTTTAGCAGCCTGAATCTTTGCGTAAGGAGGATAAAGTTTATTTCCGAATAAGAGTTTATTATAAGTTCGAAGCAATTTATATTTCCTTCTTGATAAACCTAGATCCATATACATTGCCAGAATTTTATTTATAAATATTTCTTTATCTTGTTCATTATTTGGTAGTACATATTCACAATGTTTTTTATTGTTAGGTGCAACAGCTGCACGCAACAGTTCTTGGCTATACTTGCTGCGAAATTCATGTAATCGTCTTTTTTTGGTCTTGCTGCTACAATGTTCGTATAATTTGCGTGGACGACCACGATTTTCTGCATTAATAGATACGGATCTGAGATGTATCTTTTTAAATGTTATTTTAATTTTGTTTTCCATAAATTGCGCATACTTTTTTATAAAAATTGTTCGTGTTTGATTCGCATTTGACCAATATTTTGGATATTTAGAAATAAAACTATTATTTACATGTTTTTTAATTTGAAAAAGTTGCGTTTTATTATAATCATTATCTTTGTTTATATGCTCCATTATTGTTTCAAGATGAAACTTTCTTTTATTCTTACTATTCCAAATANACTCACATAAAATTTTGTTTTTAAGTATAATATTTGCCATTGTTTTAACTTTATATGCAACTTGAATTGAGAATTCTTAAAAATAAAAATATATATAAAGTAGAGGTGTCGATTTTATATCGATTTAATCGAAGATCGATTAATCGAGTTTCAAAAGAATCGATTTTTGACGATGTTTTTTTCTTATATCGATCTGTGAATCGATTCAAAAAAGCAACAGATCGACAACTGATTTTTTTGCAAAAAAGTAGTTTGACAGACTGCTAATAAATGTATGATTTACGTAAGTCTGGCTCGCTGTCTTTAAAAAAATATTTTACGTAGTTTTTTCGACCAAGATAAGATTGCGTTGCGTTGTGGAAATCGCAAGCTTCTCAACTACACTGTAGAAAGTGACAAAGAGAATCAGGGCGGATGAAAACTCGTCTGTTTTGCGCATATCCTATCAGAAAGCTTCTTCACTTCACAGCCATTGGCTGTCAGCAAGTGTTTGCAACGCTATTGTCGCTATTTTTAATTATGATTTCTATAGGCGCATTAGAAATCGCTCTTTTAGGCAAAAGCGTTATATTTAAGCTAACTTGGGCTGCGCTCGAAAACATCACTCGCGTGCACACGAACGTCATTTATCCTTTTTCTTCATTAGATATAAAACAAAGATAGAATCTGTTCATGTGCACACGAGTGATGCCCCCGAACGCAAGCTTGGTGTCATGTGAACTGGCTAAAATAATAGCTTTAAAATGTCGATTTTTTGAATCGATCTCAAAAAATCGATTATTTTTATTCCGATTTAAATCGATCCCAAAAATCGATTTTTTAAATTAAAAATCGACATCTTTAAATTGAACTAAGCCTGCCAGATCGGTACTTATAACAAGCATAGCAAATTTCACTTGCAAGTTCTAAAGTTCTTTTTGTTCCACCTAGCGGACAAAATATAAACTAAACATATAAGTAGCATTGAGCACTGTGAGAAACAGTCCAATACTATATTTTGCTAATCAAAACAGTACTTCTTTCTTCTTAGCATTAAATATTGTATATTTGTTAAAAACAAT
>NW_018022850.1:7923-15009 GCF_002006095.1 Pseudomyrmex gracilis | reverse complement strand
AGGCATAATCGGGCAAACTTATTAAATCGCGCATCGGAAATCTACTTTCTTTATGCAAAATTAAACTAATACGCTAATGAGCTATTTAATTTGTAAATAATTAACAAATATATTACAAAAAATATTTAAAAAGTTTTTGTTGATACAATATATAAAAAACTGTACAAATAAATTGGGTAAAAGAAATGTAAGGACAGGCAAAAATATTATAAAGCTATGAATAAGCGTTACCAAAAAATACTATTAAATATTCATTATTAGCTTATATTTAATACGTAATATGATATTTTACATATTTTATTTGGTTTTTATAAACTTTAGAACATTTTTAAAGCTGGAAAATACTTGATTTCATCCATTTCAACAAATGTTAAAAATCGATTTTTATCAATTTTGTCCACTTTTCGTCCACTGTGCGCCGCCGTGTTACGCCGCCGCCGCCACACTAATTTACCTCAAACGCCGCCGCCGATATAAAATAAAACGGCGCACGGGTCTAGCTCAAAGGACCGATTTAAGTTAGTCCATACGCCATTCTAAGACTTTTAATCGTGTTTATCTTGGTATGGACACCGTTGATTTATTAAATGGCTGACATCTTCTTTCTTCTTTTTTGCTGGAATGGCTCTTGCCCCAGTGAGGAAGGAGCATACGCCAGTCTTCGATTGGTGGAATTTAATTGGTGGAGCTGTGCTGAGCAGTGCTGCGCTGTATGTACTGGGTTTCAGATAACAGGAAGGATGAGGGGGAAAGGGAATGGAAGTACAAGAGGGAGGGGAAAAGGAGCGGGAGTAGACGCATAGACTTATATAATAGACGGAACATTTATATGACGAAGTTGAAGACAACATTAAAGGACAGAAATAGTGCTAGAGTAGTTGTTTCTCTCTCTTACAATAAGAATGGTGGGGGACCAATCATCTCACAAGTCTATGCTATCACCTTTCACTATCACTCTCTTTCAACTGACTCTCGAACTCTATTTTTGTTGCTCTCAGCCACTCCTTCGGCCTGCCGCGGCCACCAATCAACTCACTGCTAGAAAAGAAGAGAACTACTCCACGACTATTTCTGTCTCTTTTAACGAAACTTCAGCTCCTTTTACATGAATGTTCCGTCTATTATATAAGTCTATGAGTGGACGGTAAACTGAGGGAAAAGGAGGAAGGAGACTGTGAATGTTAGAAAATTAAATGTCAACGTTAGTAGGATTGACAAATGTGAGCAAAGCAAACATAGCACGTAGGTTATTTGAAAAGGCAATGTCTACGACACTATACAGAGAACTGAAGCCATTATGGAAGAGGTCCAAGAGCAGTTTATCCGAAGAAGTTTTATATGTAGGGCAGTTAAAAAACAGATGATTTACGTCTTGTGTCGGATGACCACACGGGCAGGCCGCGTCATCAACAATATATTTGTCACGAAGATGATCATTTACCGCCGTATGGTGAGAACAAATTCTAGATATAAGAGAGATTAACTGGCGAGGGAGAAACTTATTCTTTTTAAATCTTGTGAACCAAGGTTTGCCCAACGGCTCCTGAATAAACCTGAAGTACCTACTTCCTTTAAACTGGGCTTCACGTAACAACTGATCTTTTGACGACTGTAGCGCCTTAGACTTAAGTATCGGAAATAGGGAGGACACCTCTTGTTTTTCAACAGGTTCTGGTAACGACAAAGCAAGCCTGGCATTCTCATCTGCGCGTTCGTTACCATCTATACCGCGATGATCAGGAATCCACACAAACAACACGCGTACACTACTCCGTCTCAGCTTTAGTTCCAGCTTCTTTATTAAATACAGAGTATCAAAGTGAAGACCCTTGGGATCCGAGGACACCAAACAGCGCATGACACTGAGAGAGTCCGAAGCAACCGCTGCCAAACTAAACCCAAACTCGTCAATGTACTCCAGGGCGCACAAAACTCCTCTAGCTTCAGCCTCCCGACCGACTGCCAATACGCTCGTAGTAAGTAAGGTCAGGGTTGTCCGACACCACCGCGAAGCCTACAGAGGACGTCGAGTCCACGCTGGAGTTCCGAGACATTGACCCATCTGTAAAAAAAACACGAGTAATCCCCTTCTCAGACAGGTACGTGTTAAACAACCTCTGTGGATCATCAGCACTGCGAAGCTGAAACCCCACCTCCGTATCTACACTACACCTATGGTATTGGACATTGAAAGGAATAGACAAGTTACTAGGCAAGGAAAACTTCTTGACACCATCAATAAGATGTGTAAGTTCTTTACGAACCTCAAAGAATCCGAACCGATTATCTTCACAAATAGGTGTCCAATTTCTAGACACTTCCTCCACCATACGGCCGACAAGATGGTTTCTCCTGGCACTGACTCTAGAAACATACTTACTGACTAGGAACTTATGTCTGAACAGAAGAGGTTGCACACAAGCGATGTCAAAGAGAACGTTGGTGGGGGTGGTACGCATTAAACCACACGCAACCCTTATGCATGCATACTGAAGTCTATTTGACACAAGCATTTCACGATCACCCAGAGGGTACATAACTTGACACCTCCACTCTAAGACCGACCTGACTAGTCCCTTATAGGCTGTTATCAGGATCGAAGGGTGGGACCCTCACTTTATTCTTGTAATGGCTTTTAGAATATTAATCCGGGGGAGGACCCTACGGGTTTCCATGACGTGTTTTTTCCACTTTAAAGCATAGTCAATATGGACACCTAAACACTTAACAAACCACTCTAACTTGATTAGATTCTGATTTATTTGTAACTGAACTTTATGTTTTTTAATCAGCCACTTAATGTTACGTAAGGAGTTGAGGGAGTAGAACGTGGCAACAGACTTGCTAGGAGAAATCCTCAAATCGAGAGAAGCCAGGTGTCTAAAAATCTTGTCCAAAGCCTCGTTTAGTTTTTGAGAAGTTTCGACAACTGACTGGTCTGAGCTATACACTACAATATCATCTGCATAAATGAGTGCAGTAACTGAAAGTGGAAGACAGGGTTCCACTCCTGACATATAAATGTTAAACAGTATTGAGCTTAACACAGAGCCCTGAGGGAGTCCTCGAAAGGTCGACCGGCGTTCCATGAACACCCCCGAAACATACGTGTCAAGTTCACGAACTTCGACCACCGATTTTATAAAAGCGGTCATTCGGGGGGTAACTCGTCCCGGAGTACAGAAAGAAGCTTTCGTGGGTTAACATTATCAAACGCTCCCTTAACATCTAAAAAGACAGCACTTGTAACCTTACGAGAATTATTGGCTACTTTAACTTGTGAGATTAGGGTAGAGAGATTGTCAGTACATGACAGACCTCGTCTAAACCCAAACTGGTGTGGTGACAGAATACCATTATTTTTTACCCACCATTCCAGTCTTTTACACATTATTTTTTCTAACATTTTTAGGAAATTGTTGGCTAATGAAATGAGTCTATAGGAGCCACTACAACCTGGTTTTGGGACAAACACCACAAAATACTGTCTCCACTGGACCGGTAACGTCTCTGCAGAGTACATCCAGTTCAGTAAATCCAGAACGTACCAATGAAGCTCCACAGGGAGTTGAGAAATAATCAAATTAGAGATTAGATCCGGTCCAGGAGCTGAACGAAGTTTTAAGGATTTAACAACTGAAAAATACTCATCCCACGAGATGGGAGCTTCCATAAACAAGCCATTGCACAGCACTTCTCGAGAGACGTGGCCACTGCCCTCTTCACCACCAAGGGGAGGTGTAGGGTTCAACGGGGCAACCTTGTCGAATGCTTGACGAAATCCGTCCTTATCAAGACAATTCCTATTGCCCGACTGCCTGGATTTATCACGTGCGCCTGAGAAAGCCCTAACTGTGTGCCACACTGAGCCCAGATCAGAATTAGCGTGCAAAGACCCACAGAACTTACGATAAGCTTCTCTTTTTTTTTTCTAAGAAATTTAGAGACCTCTTTAGATACTTTAACGTAGTTTTCTTGGTTACTCACACAAGGGTATGCCCGGAAGAGTGTGAAAGCTACTCTCTTTCTAGAGAATTCCGCCAAGCACGAGGCGTCCCACCAAGGGAAGGGAGGTTTCCTGGAGGCACCCAGCTTGTCAACTTTAGTTGCTCCTGCTTGTAGTAATGCACCGTCAATTAACCTGACCAGATTAGTATACGCTGAGTTTACATCCAAGTCCTCTACAAGAGAGGGACGAGGGAGAAACTCAGCCTGGTGGGCGCAGCTAGACTTAAAGCTTTTCCAGTCGACCTCCTACCGAGTAGTAAGGACGGCAAGCGGTGCGACCTGTACAGAAATCTCTTATAACGGTAACCACAGGGAAGTGATCGCTTCCATAGTTACTCTCACAAACTTTCCACGAACACTGGATGGCCAGACTTTGCGCGACTATGGTTAAGTCCAGAGAAGAACGACTGGACAGGTCCGCGGAACACCAGGTGTGACTGCCATCATTGAGGACAAGAAACGGGGAGTTAAGTACTGCTTTTTCAATGCTTTTACCTTCTACGTTAGAAAAGGGTTGTGTGTGGCACCACAACGGACTTTTTCCGTTAAAATCTCCACAGATAACTGCCGGTTGTAATTGAGAGCATATCTGGAAGGAGTGCCAGAACTGTGCTTTTGTATAACTCGACGAGACACGAGGGGAGCTGTATACCGAGAAAACATACAGAGACTTACTGTTAGGAAGAAGAAGTTGGAGAGCTACAAGCTCAACCGAATTTTGAAGACAAAGTCTCAGAAGGTCAGGTATATCCGGAACTTGAAACTTAATATGCTTAGCTACAACGATGGCAACACCACCTCTCTTACGGTTACGATCTCTTGATACAATTTCGTGATTAAGGAAGGTAATTATCGATTTGCTGTCCAGGTATGTCTCACAGAAAGCGGCTACCTCCGCTTCAGTATCTTGAAGCAAAACCCTAGCCGCATTTATGTTACGCACCAGTGAACGACAATTCCACTGCACCAGGGTAATATTTTTCATACTAGAATTCTAGCCAACTTAAAATATACTTTGAAAGTTTATTGATGATTAGTTTTCTGACTTCTGAACAATGATAATATTTCTGTAATAAGATTATGTATGTCACTTGTGCTGAAGTTCGTAAGATTGGGTGATGATGTGTCAATTTTATACTTTTTGAGAATAGGGGTGATAGCATTATCCTCCGCACTTGGGAAGGTTACAAGGGGGTTGCTCGGACGGTTTAAACTAGAGGAATGTGGAAAGATAGCATTCCTCTGTGTAAGGACGTTACCAACTTCTTTGTTTTTTTTTTCCCAACCGGACTTACTCAGCTTAACTGGAAATTCGTCAGGAGGTACTGACGGGGCTAACGTGCCCAGCCCAATAACTTCTGCAAAGGAGAGCGTCGATGGGACGGACCCACCAACGTCAGTGTTAAAGTTCGCCTCCTGTTTACGGCCGTACAGGGTCGTTGGATTAGAAAGAGAATCACTTTGTACACTTGTACCTGTACTTACTGAAGAACAGGACGACGAAGGACGGTCTTTAGCAAAAAACCAAAACTTCCTTTCTCCCGCAGGAGGCCAGAACTCCGCTATCGTAGGTAAGGGAACAGACGTGCCAATGGTAGAGGCGGATCCGATCCCATCATGCCGTTGGGTACCCAAACTCACCCCGCCATCGTACAGCTTAGCTGCATCTCTAAAAGACAAGTCACGGAAAGCCATCAGTTTGTTAATTTCTCTCTGTCTCCTAAACAAAGAGCACCTCGGAGAGAAGGCTTGGTGGGCAATGTCTCTCCCCCTGGAGCGGACGCAATTAATGCAACCTTCCTGATGACTAGGGCAAAAGAACTTACCGTGGCCATTCTTGCCACACCTCACAAACTTGTTTGTTTTCATTCCCCGACTGTTTACACATATGTTTTGTGTGGCCAAACCTTTGACAAAACTCACACCTTCTAACCTTATACACATACGGGACCAAAGACAACCTTTTGCCATAATACAAGCACGAATCAGGTACATTATACGAACGGAATCTAAGTATGAACTGATTTGTACCTACGTAAACTGTACTCCCTTCAGGGCCGCTCCTTGCTCTACGTGTAACTCTCACTGCTTCAAAAGGAGGGACCCACTCTTGAGTCCACTCTAGAGGGGGTCGCAATCCTGCAATAAGGTCTTCGGCCGACTCCTCCTCATCTATTCTTCTGACAACAAACTGTTTGACAACTCTAAACGACGGGATGTGAGCTGTCCACTCTTCAGAGGGAGTGACACTCCCCGAGACGTTCTTGAAGTGTTCCACGAAACTGTTAGCATCACTGCCTGTAGGGAAGCACACAGAAAACTTATTTTTTCCAACAGAACGTAAATCGTGTGCATGCATAAACTGGTTTGCCATTAAACTGTTAAGTCTCTTACCTAACCTAACCCAATAACACTGAGTGAGCCAGCTTTCTTACTTGTCTCAGAGTTGAGGTTAAGAGCTTCAGCGGGGGTGCGCTGAGACCTACACGTCTCAATATGCACCAAAAAAGGGCCCCTGGACTCTAGATGGTACTTGTTGAGAAGAAGTTGTCTCTGCGTTTCCTAGATAGCACAAGAAGTTCTCTTTCGGGAGGGAGAACTCTTCACCGGAACGCTCTCTCTTACCATTTTTCTTTTTTACACCGCTTAACCCCATCTTCTGAGCTATACTGTCAACAACCGACACACCTCCAGGACTGGCTACACCACTGCCAGTACCCACGTGTGTCTTTTCTCTCTTCTCAGAAGGAAGAAAACCACAAAACGGGCCTCCCTCCTCAAGCATCCTCATATCCTTTTCAACTTGCGATAACTGAGACGCCATACCGCGACACCGCGACTCCTAACCTAACCTAACCTACCAGGGCCTAACCCTTAGACCTTAGACCATATATACTTATAGACACGGCCTGTAGATATGAATCGGGTGACGTCCATTTGACCACGGTACAATTGGACACAGTACGATTGCACACGTAATATTGGACACGTACGATTAGACACGGTACGATTGACCACAGTACGATTGGACACCGCAAGAATAGCACACCGTACGATTCGACACGGTACGATTGACCA
>NW_018022850.1:0-5803 GCF_002006095.1 Pseudomyrmex gracilis | reverse complement strand
GGATCAGTCTCGGCGACAACCAACCAGTTAGAGTACCCGCGGATCGAAATTGATAAAGCTAAACCGCACAATCGGGCTGATCAAAAATTATTTTATTATACTTGTATTTTGTTCAACTTGGTGAATAGTCACAACTCACATCAAACCAAGATATTAAGAAACGCGTTTCCAAGTGTAAGCTAGATAGACGATACGTCGAGATAAGTGGTCGATTGTAATATAGTGTAAATAACGGGACTTGTGTGAATTTAAATAAATTTAAAAAAATCATCTGAGCGGTGATTATTTATTGAACATTTATACCTGATTCCCCCGCCAACGCACGGAGTGTTGCAACCGGATTGGTTGAACAAGCAGCGCCATCTCGATTGCAATCCGGCTGGCTCGGAATAGCCAATAGCAGAGCACGAAGAAGCATCGCACGAAAGCAATTGGTCACATTCCAAGAAGCAAATCGGTAACGGAAAGGGATTTGCCATGCCCAATAGGTATACCGTATCGAGCCAATCAAAGGTGAGTATAGCGAAATCGGTAAGTAGCATGAAGACGAGGCCCTTATAACTGAATTACCGAAGGCAAATTTTGGGTGATGAGCCAGACAAGCGCGAGCGGCTGAATCGAACGTTTGAAAATAGTGTGTGAACAACGTGACAAAACAGGTGATAAAAGTAAGTAATTAACATTTAAACTTGTCGGGGGTAGAAGTCAAAACCGACTGGCGACCGTGATAAAAAACCTTAACAAAAAGAACAGGCCGGGCTGCACCCGAGTACATCTCCGGTCACAAGGAGCCAGTGCCATAGATGCCAGATCGGAGACTCAGTAAGCATGCAACAGCAAGTGGAGGGGATACGGACACGGCTGTCGCTTGTGTGCGTATCCCCTCCACTTGCTGTTGCATGCTTACTGAGTCTCCGATCTGGCATCTATGGCCAGTGCAAGGAAATAAGACAAAGCAACGGTTTTTTAATAGAATTAAATAAAACAAATAAGTTGTGATATAAACGTATTGAATAAACGTTTGTGTTGATTTAAACGTACTTACAATGTTGTTGTGGTCTCTCAGTTTATACGTAGAAGATGTAGTAAATTATATTGGTGGATTTGTAGTCAAAAAATTGACCTGTGATAAAAAGATATGTAAGACATGTGCTTCTTTTTTAACATCTATGAATACTACCTCAAACTTAATTACATTTAAAAACAGAGGAAAATTGACAATTCCCTCAGAAGATGTAATAAAAATTACAAGTGCATGCAAAAAAATTATAAGAGAAAATAATCACCTTATTTTTATAAAACAAAATATCAAAGATTTCTTGGTGCTAAAAGTTTTTAACGCTGTGATTAATCGTAGTTTTACGCACGATGCTATGTTTGAACATATAAAAAACCAAGATATCTTTGACAATCACAGGATAAAATTGATAAAACGTATTATTGAAACGTATGTTCAAATACGTTTACATCATGAAGCTAAATTTTCAAGTAATGCTGGAAAAACACAATATATACGTCACAAATATTCAAAACTAATACATTTTTATCATCAATAATGTATTATACTTAAAAAAAAATATTATACTTTAAAACCAGTTAATATATTTAAAAACATATATTAATAAAATCTATATTATATTAAATAAAATATATATTATACTGAATATATATTTTTCTTTTATTTTAACCTATTTGTTTTATTTAATTCTATTAAAAAATACCGTTAGTTTGTCTTATTTCTTTGCATTGACTGCTACTTTACAGGTTTTTTTCGGGAAATAAGACAAATCTCGTATTCACGTGGCACTTGTGCAAGCACATGCGCAGAAAGAAAAACAGTACATGAGCAAGACAGAAGTATATCTTCTGGCTCTCAGATCTTACTCACACTTCCCACTCATTGCTTGAATAGGCTATTCCCACTCCATCTCTATAAGCTCTATGTCGTCAACCCGATAAGGCCGCCGTTGTCGTGAAAACGACAGATTTGGTGGAAAACTTAAAACCCAGAGATCTGAGCTTTACTTACAGCAGAAAATCCAAATATTTTCGCTAAGTCTACGTAACTCAGATCAAGGAACAGGAAGCTAAAAGGGACTAGGATACACAGGAGATGTAGCTCGTGCGCAGTCTTAGAACCGAATCCCCCTCTTTGCGCTTTCATGGCCTTTCCATGAGTATAAAGCCCCTTGCACAATGCGAGGGAATAGTGATAGCAGAGAGAAGCCTGAGAGCGGCCACGGCCATAAGAGTTTCTGTCATAGCTTTTCGTGGACATGGTTCTATTCCGTGCTAAGTTTGTGGACATGGTTCTATTCCGTGCTATGAAAACACCAGAGGGTCGTAACTCCCTTTATTTTTTGGGGACGGAAATCGAGTTTGACGGTACAGCCGTAGATCGCAGCACTGTCGGCCTCCATGTTGGAACGAGTGCACAACTGTTGGCAACTGTAGACAATTGTAGCCAACTAGCTAAACGGTTTGCAACGGTTTGGCTTTCTATTTATTTAAAGTCATTTAAAGTTCAGTGTTGTGTTGTGTACAGTTGTATAATACAGTGTAGTGTGTATTGTAACAAATTTTCCGAGCAAGCAGGAAGAAGAAAGANGATTTAGGTAGGATTTTTCTACTTCGATTCATGTGCCTGAAGAAGTCATGCTTTTCTCGCGGCCTCCCGACCATTATCGGGGAAAATGTGGCAGTGGTGGTTATGGTTGATGACATCGGAGGAAAGGCATCGGCGTCTTTGCGATAGCGGGATATGTCGATCTGAGGAGAATTTTAGCTGCATAATGTATGAATGGACATGTATGTATGTATGAATGAATAATATGTAATAATATTTTAATTTAGTGTTTCAAATATTTGTACTTTTTTATTTTGTTTTCTCATGATATATGTGTATTTTAATTACTATCTTTTATATTTATGTATTAGTATGGCTGCGTTCGTTTTTTACTGGCAGTACTGAAAATATATAGATTCGTGTCACGTATACTATAGATTTTTCAGTACTGCCAGTAATAACCGAACAGGGCTTATATGTATATATTTATGTATTAGTTATAGTTTTTATTGTATTATTGTTATTATTATTATTTGAAAAATAATTTACTCTCTACTCCTACAGCCTTACTACCTTTATTGTAGACTTTTTTTTTTTTTTTTTTATTAAGGTAAAAAAGACGCCCCAGGAATCGCTCCTATTAGGCTTAGTACATGTCACATACAGAAAATCAAATGATTACAGTAAACGGGTAGCCCTACGCAGGAGTAGTGTGTAGAGGGCACTCTCCTGAAACACACCTTAAAGCTAAAGGTTTGTACACGACGTTTATCGCACCGAGGTAGACGTTACAATGCACCAAAAGGTACAAAGTTTAAGCTTCGTTAACCCCGCAACAAAAACTAAAAACTAACAGTTAAACCGAATTAAAACTAACAAAACACAGAAACTACCGGAGACGGGTCTGAAGCAACTTAAAATTACAAAGTTATCCTAGTGATTACACGTACACGACTTCCTAAAGAAGGAGTAGCTACCCACGACATAAGAGAACAAAACAAACTAAAACTATTAAACCCGCTGTAGCGAGAGTCAGGTGATCAGAAAACAAACGAAGTAATGACTCTTACATTGATAAAACTAAATAAAAGCTGACTTTTACCATGGCGGACGGTAGCTAACGAAAGTTACCACTCACTACAACTGTCTAAACAGAAACTCACGGACGTAAACAAAACAATTACATTGAGTTCAACACGTCTTAAACTAACTTTTAAATGTAAATAGGTAAAGAACATATAAACCTGCAAACTATTGCCGTTACCACATTATCCAGACAGGATAACAGGAACTCGACTAGGTGAGGGAGGTGTCCGACTACTCGGACCAGGGCAGACCGTAACAGCTTTCTTTGGTTATCATATTCTGGGCACTCCCAGAAAATATGGTTTGGGGTTTCTTCAAGGCCGCACGTTTGACAAAAGGGGGAGTCCACGATCCTGAACCTGAAAAAGCTTGCGCGCAAGGAAGTGTGCCCACTGCGGAGGCGATCGAGGGAGGTCACCGCCCTGCGGCTTAGGTTCAACTGCTCAAACCAAGGTTTTCGGGCATCGGTCAAAAACTGACCGCAATAATAGCTACCCCTAGTTCTGGATTCTTTTCGACACCATTCCAACAGCTCTTATCTTGCCTTTGCTTTCCAGAAATTCTTAACTTCACCCAAGAAAACGCCCACCTGGGAGTTTCTTCCGCAAACCACCGCGTCCCTAGCAAGGGCATCCGCCCGTTCATTGCCCGCCACTCCGCTGTGACCAGGAATCCACACCAACTTTACCCGCACCCCCCGTTCAGTTAACCCCAGGACCAAAGACTTGATCCGGAGCACGAGGTACGAGCTTTTGCCCGGAACGAACTTAGCCTGTACCGCTGAAAGAACTGACCTTGAGTCTGAGAAAATTGCAACCGACCGCCACCCCTCCGTTGGTGCCAGCTCCAAAGCCTCGACAATGGCCATGGCTTCCACGCAAAACGAGAAGACGAAGCCCACCGACTTGTAACGACGCACATAACGTCCATCCTGAGAGACCAGCGCGTAACCCGAACACGGAGCCCCCTCCGACCTCGAGGCGTCCGTGAAAACGCACATTGAATTCTGTAACTCTTCACCAAAAGCTTCCCTGAACTTTGCCTCTGCGTTAATCCCCTTTCGTACAAAAAACCCGGCGAAGAGATCGACCGGTAAACTTGACACCAATGGTTTAAAGCCGAAAGCAAAACATATCGGAACATCTGACGAAAACAAGCGGCGGGTCCACCGGTCTACCTCGTCAAAAGCTTTCACGAGAGGGAAAGAAGCCACCCGGTTAGCACCAAGGAGACCCGGACTAGAGAGATGATCAAATACTACTTAACAAACCCCATAACGGGTGGGCCGTCATAGTGGCCGTTCGCGACAAGAAGTTTCGGCACAAGAAGCGGAAACGAACAAACAGAAGGGGCTTCCGAGCCTCTCCCAAGATCACATTTAAGGGGGTTGAAGTTCTATACCCCAAAACAATCCTCAAAGCACGCATCTGTAGTTTATCCAGTCTGGAGCCCAGCCTACGAAAGAGACCCTGAAAGAGGAAACCTCCATACTCCAGCCTGGATCGAACCAAAGCTCTATACAAATCTAACAACAAACGTGGGTCCCCGTCCCACCACGTGCGTCCGAGGCACTTAAGCGTACGCAAAAAATTGGCACACCGTCTCTCCAGACCTAACACGTGATGTGTCCAGCCTAAGTCGGACTGAAAAGTCATTCCGAAAAACCTTATTCTGGGTGACGAGACCACTCTAACCCCCTGCACCGTAATCTACGGAGTTCGACGCCTATACGATAGTCTGCCGCCCGTATAAACGGGTTCCATCAACTTTCTGTCCCTCCAGCTGAAAACACACAGCTGGGTCTTCGCAGCTGAGAGATCTAAGCCAAGTAGGTCCAGAGCCCCAATGGCATTCTCAACCGACTTTTCAAGAATCGCCAGGCCTTCATTTACCTCCGATGTAAATGTGTAAAGGCAGACATCGTCTGCATATTGTAATACTTTGCATCCCGGAGAACACACTCTATCCAACTCCATAACGTACACAGTATAGAGGAGGGGGCTAAGGACACATCCCTGTGGAAGGCCCTTGTGAGCCCACCTAACCTCTTCCAGATCACCGAAGCGGCACGTTACCTGCCGCTTCGACACCAGGGGTGCATTCCAATATTCACTGCCAGTACTGACAATGTGACGTCATAAAACAATGCTG
>NW_018022849.1:2371-17392 GCF_002006095.1 Pseudomyrmex gracilis | reverse complement strand
GTACGTAGACAACTGGTATACATCACCTATTTTGGCAGAGTTTTTACATGAACGCGATACAGGAATTTGTGGTACAGTGAAAGCAAATAGAAAAGGAATGCCAAAGCTAGAAGACAAATTAGAACCAGGTAATGTACAAGTCGCTCTTAATTATATTTAAATGGCAATCAAATGGGAAGATAAACGTAGTGTTNGTATGCTTACAAGTGTGCATGAACTTGAATTCTGCGCAACTGGAAAAAAAAATTATCAAACAAAAGAAGATATTATAAAACCAACATGTGTTCAGGACTACAATAAAAATATGGGTGGTATTGATAATATCGATAGACAATTGTCTATCACAGAATCAGTGCAAAAAACAATGAAGTGATATCGCAAGCTTTTTTTTCACCTTCTTGATCTATGTTTATCTAATGCTCATTCTTTATATAAAATAAGAAATAAAGAGCCTATATCCTTCCCATCCTTTCGATTACAAGTTCTTTGATCGTTATTGAACCTTGATTCTACTGATAAGTGTGCTTACAGCAATGACTTTCCCACTCGATTACTTGGACGACATTTTCCGAAGCGTGGTACAAGTCGAAGGTGCCACGTATGCACTTTGCGTAACGATAAATCTCGAACGATGTACATGTGTTCCACTTGTGATGTTTTTCTATGTGTAGCACCATGTTTCGAAGAATACCACACACAGCAGACGTTCCCATAAAGTCAAACACTTCAATACGTGAGAGGCGAGGGGACTCACGATAATCTAGCACCCCGATCGTGAGAGGTGAGGAGACTCACGCTAATCCAGCACCCCAATCGTGAGAGGCAAGGGGACTCACGATAATCTAGCACCCCGAAGGGATCATTTTTCGCCACGTCCACGTCGTTGGTCCTGGGTCACGCTANGAGCAAAAATCGGAATATTTCTTCTATAAAATTTAACAGAACTACTAGTTTTTTTTTTGAAAAATTGTTGAATTATGTATATAATTATGTATATAGTTCACTGCGCTTTTGGTTCGTAATTTTCAGGTCAAGCATGTCTTTATAGATTTTTTTACTATTTTTTTCGTACTTAGCACATTACAAAACATAAAGTTCCATACTTTGAAGCTGAAATAGCAAAAAAAGATGTGACCTTGGAATGGCAATTTTCAAGGTCAAGGGCACCTCCAGAATTTTTTTCACTATTTTTTTCGAACTCAACGCATCAAAAATCATAGATATATATACTTTGAAACTGAAATAGCAAAAAAACAAAGAATTTGACCTTGAAATGGCTATTTTCAAGGTCAAGGACACCTTNAGGATTTTTTTTACTATTATTTTTATACTCAGCATATCAAAAAACATAGGTATATCAAGTAAAACGCTAAAATAAAACAAAAAAAATTTTATATTGGCTTTTTCGTTAGGGACGGGGGTGGTCGAAATATCGACCACCTACCAGGTTGGGAACTTGTACCGACTAATCCGATAAAATTATACATACATTTCGGGTAAATTAAAAGGTCGATTTGAACAAAAATTTTTCCGTCTTCTAAAGGTTAAACGTATGTAACCATCGCATATTCACATTCTTTTGTTTGTCATAGATACGATAGTTCGCACGTACGTGCCTTTAGAGTGTTTCCTGAACTACATTCAAATTATTTAAGAAAGAAAAAATCTTAAATTATTGGTGACAGATCGTCAAACATTGAATTTTTACATTTATTTATCTTTGAACTGTCAAACGGTGCACATCAGTGCGTGTAGTTCTTGAAAATAATGATATCGGACGGAGAAATTCAGGAGTTCGAAAGGTTCGATCAGAACGATTTGATCTCTAGCAACAATGTTATCNACAAAATACAGTTATACGATTCAACTGTGTGAGTATATAAACTGGTAGATTCAGTCTGTTTGTTAAATACTTTTGTTTTCTTTTTCTTATTATGTATTTGTCGCGTCGCTACAAACTTCTTCAAAAATAATTTGTTTTTGTTTTGTTTTCTCGCTTGTTGACTAATTAGTTTGATTAAGGAAGCAAATTTCTTTTATATTCTTCAAATAAACAACAATGTTTATGTTTTTATATATTCACTGTGATGTGTTTGCTACTATAATACATTCGTATCGTTGCTCATTGGTATGTAATATTTATTCTGCTGTTTTGTTTTCAGGTTTACAACATTCTTATATTCTTTCTTATTTATTCGAAACAGAACCAATACACATATTTGTTACTTAAGTGTTCAATTTACATAATATAAGAGTTTTTCTATTTTTATTTGTAGTAAAATACATTTTCTTATGTAGGAAAATGTAAATTTATATGTTATAAATTTTTCAACTTTCAATACTTTGTGTCAGGTTGATTGAAGAGTCTTTTCGTATTTTTTGCAAGTATGGCACCGCGAAATGCAAAAAGATTTTCTGATATATGTTTTTTTGTTTAGAGAAGAATAAGGTACCAAAGAATACCTTATTCTTAAGAATAAGGTACGTTGACGATATTGAATTGCCTAAACGTGTAGGGAGTGACCAACAATACACTGTATTTAAATTTTATTTAAATAACATTAACGGAAGAAGAATTCAGATAATGGTGTGGAATGACTTAATCGACGATGTGGAACATAAAATTTAATGTAATTTTGTAAGTTACTTTATATATATTTACATGTATATTTTCACGTGACGTAGATTGCATTATTATTATTTACATGGTCTTATTTATATGTTAAACGTTGTTGGTAAAAAATGCATCAAACATTTTAAATTGTTGTAGTAAGATAAAACTTTGAAAAACATTTTCCACTTACGAGTATCAGGTAAATTTTCTAAATCAAATTATATACTTTTTTATATTCGTTTTCTTGGTATATTGATATTTTCTTATATTCCTATAGTCTCAGAGTTTTATATTGGTATATTCGTGTGTATTTTCATAGTCTTGTTTCATATATGTTTGTTCTTTATTAAATGTTTTTTCGCAGATCGTTCATTTGGATGGCGCGCAAGCTAGGCCGCTTCAATTATCACGATTTAATAACGGTAATGTGTCGTTTGAATTATAAATACAAAACAACACAATAATCTCGGTGTTAAGAAAATGCGAGCCAACGCAAACGTCGAATGAAACACTCTAACTTATTCAATTACATAAAGTACTAAACACACGTAAACGTATCAGTAAGTGTGTGACTACTTATTAATTGTTCAATTTTGTAATTTGACAATGTAATATCAGTTTATTTTATGTTTTTTTGTTTTTATTCAGACAGATTATTTTGTATATTCCGACAGAATATACATATAAACAATTATGTGCGTGTTTTGTGCATCTCACGACTTTGTAAAAAACTTTTGAGTTTACATTTCTTTGGTTATTCATAAACAAAATCATATTTACATTAATAAAAACAATAAAATAAAATTACTTAATCAAACGGTCGATGCGAGCAGTAAAATATAATATGATCGTGTATAAGAAGTAATCTTTACTAAATTATTAAAGTAATAAACGTTTTGTTTTAAGGATTCGGATCTTCTTGAGTAATATAATAATAAATTGCAGTACACTCGTGAGTTCACAGCATCCTTAAAATCATTAAGCACAACAAATTGTTTACTAAGATATTTAAGAAAGGATACTGCGTGCTCACTTTCTTAAATATCTTATATTACAAAATTTGTTGTGTTTAATTCTTTTAAGGATGCTGTGAACTCACGAGTATTCTTTGTGCAATTTATTGTTATTTTACTCGAGAAGATCCGAACCCATGGACCGAAATGTCCATTAATTTAATAAAGATTACTTCTCAAACACGGTTATCTTGTTTTACTGTTTGCGTCGAACTTTTGATTTATCATGTGACAATTTCTCGAACGAATCATTGATGAAAAATTAATTAATTTCTAAAAAAAATAAAATTGAGACACTAACAATTTAAAACATTTTTGTCGCTTTGTAGGAAATATGTCGTTTTCAATTGATACTATTTTATCTGTGTAAAATTTTTTAATTTTTTCTGCGTTGGGACTTAGAAGATTTAAAATTTTTTTTTTGTTAGGACTTGAAATATTTTAGACCTAGACTAGGATTTTTGTGCGTCCTCATTTAGGATAACTTTGCGTGTACAAATCGAATCTGACTTTGGGTCTGTTTGATGGTTAGAGTACATAATAATAATAATTCTCCTTTTGTACCTCGCACACTGGTGTAACATTTAATTGATTTTGCTTTATTTTGATTACTGTTGGTTATCACTGCTCAGCCTACGTCACTTCATCTCAAAAAACGATGAAGGTGCACACGAGTGCACACTCGTCATTTCCTGTCATTCTAAAAGTACGAGGAAAGTGCACACGAGTGCACACTCGTCATTTCCTGTTATTCCGGTGACGAGGGAAGTGCACACAAGTACACACTTGTCATTACCTATTGTTCCGTAGACAAGAAAGGCTGCACACGAGTGCACACTCGTCATTTCCTGTCATTTTAAAAGTACGAGATAGGTGCACACGAGTGCACACTTATGACTACCTGGTCCTGGGTACTACGGTGAGAACGGTGCAATAAATATTGCACGCTTCTTTGTTGTATCTATTCCTAAGCTCCCATCAGCCAGAGGTACGGCTCCGCAAAGGAGGCGGCGGACCNAACGTAGAAGCAGGGAGAATCACCTGTGGGCCCTTCCAAGAGCCTACGCGCGCACTAAGTTTTTCTACTCCGCGGTGCTTGACACTACCCGTGCCCATGTGACCAGTACGGAAGGACGCGCTGCGAACCCTTGCACGACAAATACAGTAGAACGCGCCGTTACCCAAATCCCGCAAATTATTGGTAATGACAGGTTTACAGGGCGGATTACGATCACTTGACCCACATAGAGTTTGATTCTAATTACCCGCGGTAGGACTGTTTACCAGGCTACGGTTTTCCCGACGAATCTACGGGTTTGGGTGTACGTGGAAAAGCGACGCAAGTTGTTGTACCCAACTCGGAAATTCATTCACGAGCATTGGTCTAACCGAGCGCCGTCAACAAAAGTCTCGTGCAAAAAACAGTAACCAGCAATGTACATTTAGCACACATAGGCCCACCTATGTGCATCGGACGATCGCCACCTCTTAGTAAGCCCGGCAAGTATATCGAGATGACGGAAGCGTTTGATTTCTTGCAGAAGTACAACCTTGGCCAATGCCGGCTGGTGGCACAGGCCTATCTTAACTTGTTAGACAACAATATCTACTGTACGTGGTGTACCTACAAAACGGACGACGTTCTGATACCCGAGGCCGTGATAAGCTACAGTATCTCGATCGGGACCCAGTCCACGGATGTGTTGTGCGCCAGGTGCTCGCGAAATTTAACGATATATCGACCGGTAAAAAAGTGCGTGAAGTGCCACTTTGCTTACATCGATTTTATCGCGAAACACACCGACGATTTTTATACGCTTTAGGACCCTACGGTATACATAATTGACGGCCCTTTGATTTAATCCAGGACAGACGACCCTACCCCAGCTTCCGGTCATATCTTCATCCTTCGTCCCAGTAAACCCTCAGGGTTGACNAAAAAAAAGGACGTATGTCCGGTAGATGTAAACGGCCGCAAGACCGTGACCCGGTCTCTGGGACGTAACAATTGTTATGTTTTTCTGCGATTTTTTTCTCGATATTCTGAGTAACTCACACCGCTGCCACCAAATTTTTATCCCTTTATGTTCCGTCTAAGTGTGCAAGGTCACGGTCCGACGACACCGTTTCCACTTGCTGAACGTACGTTCTCCATTTTTGGTCAGGCGACTGAGCTTTACCGGGGCGGAAAATGAGTATTTTGGTCAAGAATTGATAACTGGACTGACAGTTACTGATTGTTATTTGATTACCGACCGTTACGGACTGCGGTTTAATTATTGACAATTACCGACTGTTGTGTGATTACCGACAATTACCGACAATTATAGACAATTGCCTGATTACCGTCAGTTACCGACTGTCTTTTGGATTAACGACCGCTACTTTATTACCAATGTACTTACAGACTTAGTTACCGAGATACTTACCGACTTCTGTATTCTCCAAAATAGCGAAATTACTTATTCTTAGGTCTCTTTTCTGATTACAACATCTTTTGTTTTTTCTTTGTATATACTTTAACTCGCGGGTCTGATGGCGGAATTGTGTCCGAGTACACCAACCTTGAGTTGCTGAGTTGTATTAACTTCCACCTTGGTTTACTAATAATGCGATAATTTTCTACGTTTGTTATACTTGTTATAAGTAACGCACGGAAAGGACCTAGCAAAATGTTCTCCTGTATTTGTGGAACGCGGAAGTCTGTTTACGTCGCGTCCTGCCGTGTTTGTTGACCGGGTGTTGGTTGTCTCTAAGTATAACGGGTCGAATTGTTCATCACGCGCGTAATTCCTTAATAAATTTTTCAACTGATAGTTTCTGCTTCCCCGACGNGTGCGACGTTTTCTCTGGCGGGCTAAAGTAACTGGATGGTGTGTCTTTTAAAAACAGATACACAGAATAAACATGCAATCAAGTCGCACCTTTATCCCTCTTTTATCTTGAAANAAGGTAACAAGCGTGCACTTGTTAGCACCTTTCTTTGTTTACGGAACGAAAGAAAACGACAAGCGTGCATTCGTCAGCACTTTTTTTGTCGACAGAATGAAAGAAAATGACACGCGTGCACTCGTGAGCACTTTTCTTGTCTACAGAACAAAAGGAAACGACAAGCGAGCTTTCGTGAAGACCATTCTTGTCTACAGAATGGAAAGAGACGACAAGCGTGCGCTCGTGACGCACCTCTCTTGTCTTAAGTATAGGACTGACGTGTGAGAAGCCAGAATCTACCTAATGTGTTACTTTCCAAAAGCTGGGTAACGGTCTTGCGGCCGTTTACACCTGCCGGACGTACGCCCTCCCTTTTTGGTCACCTTTGAAACTTTACCGGGCCGGAGGATAAAGATATGATCGGGAGCTGGGATAAAGTGTCACGTCCGTAGACATGGTGAGCCCAGGTTGACCCGATTTACCTTCTTCTTTTTTTTCTCTTTTTTCTCTTCTTATCTTATTTTATTACCATGTATTGTCAGTAGTATCTCCAATTGTCAAGCGTACGCAAAGACGTTAAACTACTGTCCAAACCACTGTGTCATCACTAAAACTTAAGAATTTACTACTCCAAGTCGCGTTTTTGTACCTACCAATTTTGCAAGTGTCGTTTTTACTGTTGTTTTGCATTCATTATGTTCATATAACTGCTTTTAACGTATACTACACGTTTTGTTAGATTACAAGTAAAATTTACATGTTGTAATCTTTGACAAAATATGATTGGTCGTCTTCTTAGTAACAACCAATCTGATTGGTCAATGATTTTATCGTGGATTTCGACTTGTCAAGTCCGTGTCAGTCATCTCCCGTAATTTTTTTTCTACAATTCGGCCGAGAAGTTGATTAAAAACCAGTAACATCATCGAATTGGTCAGGACAGTTTTTTGTCAATTCTAAGTCTCTAGACGCCTACAAGTCGCAACAACTGTTGCGTCCTTTACAATTCGTTCAGGAAATTGGTCACAATTAGTAAAACCATATAATTAGCTGATTGCGTGGTGACAAACAACCTGATTGGCTGAAGTGCGAAAACTTGTCGTACTAATTGACACAGCACGTAGCAACTACGCCAAGTTAGCCTTNTCTTGAAATTCATGTTTTAAACCATTGAAAGAAGAAAAAGAACTCTCACTGGTTAACCAGTTTTGTAAAACGCGTTTGATTGGTCAATAATATTGTTGCAATTTTTAGCCTCTCTAAACGCCTGCAAGTAGGATCCACTAAATCTTTCTCGAAAGTACGTTTAGGAAAATGGTCAAAAAATCGAGAAACAATTTAATTGGTCAGTACCTTTATCACTTTTTTTAGCTTCTTAAATCCGTGTAAATACCACCCGGTAAGTCTCGTTTAGAACTCACTTCAAAAACCCAGTTAGAAATCAAAAAGTGTTCTGATTGGTCAAAGGAGTCTTTCTTAAAAACACCGCCTTTAAGATTTGCGCTTCTTGACTATAGCATGTAAACTTCGAATAGATGCGAGTACAGTAAAATAAACCGT
Organism: Pseudomyrmex gracilis; assembly: GCF_002006095.1. Lineage (NCBI taxonomy): Eukaryota > Metazoa > Arthropoda > Insecta > Hymenoptera > Formicidae > Pseudomyrmex > Pseudomyrmex gracilis. Next base: position 9,274 of record NW_018022849.1, on the reverse strand, counting down.
AAGACAAAAAGGTAAGAAATAACTCATGCCGGTAACGTGTTCTACTAATACCTACCGTTCCTTTCAACTACCAGAGATGGTAATATTACCAGTACCATCATTGTACCATACTTAAACGTTTGCAACGGTCGGTAAATTAACACTTACCAAAAACCAAGTTTCCGAGTAATTTATCACCTCGCATGAGTTATCATCATGTTTCTGTTACCGTTAGTCATCAGTGTAGTAACTCAGATCAGAACCAGGCGGCAACCCGTAAGTTGCGAAATTAGGATTTCAGAAACAACAAGAGATACACAAAAACGGTTTGCATCATCCTTTTCANCGTAAAAAACTGCACAATACCAGTGTGTTTCGTCTAACTATTGTTGTTACCCAACAATTGTTTAAATAATTAAGTTCATTTACTTTTTATTACGTGGTATTTTGCATCTAAGTAATAGNATAAAAAATTATACAACCGTTTTTTGGTACTTTTTTCGGTTCNAAAGATATTTAAATTGTTTATTTTTACTCATGGCCATAATGTACAAACCAGTGAAAGAAGGGTTTCTGTACAATAAGTTTTGCTTTAGCTCTCTTAGTTCTCGAGATATCCTAGATTTACAATATCGACTATGTTTCATTAAACACAGCATGTGTCAATAAACAAAATGTTTATGTTCGTCAATAATTATCATGACAAATTCCGGGACTTTTCTGGAACTTTTCACCTCCTCGGTGGTGGCTACTGTTGTTAGTATGATTATTTATGGTTTAAATTAATTATTATTACCGCATGTCTTTATTAATTAATTCTACATTATTAATACTTTGTATAATTCTACCATAATAAAATTAAATTTTGCTTTATTATTGTAACCGCATATATATATATATTGTTTTGTAAAATAGTTAAACAATTAGCATTATTAGTGTTTCGTAATTTAGTTCAGTAGTTTTAAATGTACAATTATTTTTTTAATTAATATTTAGGTAATGTAGGTAAAACGTTGTAAATTATTCTGTAATATTTATGCGCAAAGTGTTCCCACGGCAAAGTTTGCTTGTGAGAGGCCAGGTACACTGACTTGACCGGGCAAACGGCCCGAAATACAGATAAGGCACGCGCCGAAATTAGAAACGCGTAATACCGCGGACCGTTGGCGGCCGCGGGACCGTTGACCAAGAGCCAGTGACCGCTGGACCCGTGGAACCGTGCAGCGTCAGCGTATTTAGGACGCTATATAAACGGCCGGAGCGACCAATTCGGACACACAGTCTGAGATTCATCCTGTTTACTTCGCTTCGCGAAAAAGTCAGTTCAAAATAATTCTTTCCAGTTAGGACTTAGAATATTTTAATTTTTTTGTGTTGGAACTTAAAATATTTTTATTCCTTCCAGTAAGTACTTAGAATATTTTAATTTTTTTGTGTCAGACTTTAGAATATTTTAATTACTTCCAGTTAGAACTTAAAATATTGTACATTTATCGTTTCGGGACTTAAAATATTTTAATTACTTCTAATTAAGACTTAGAATATTTTAATGTTTTTTGTGTCGGGACTTAAGATATTTTTGTCATTACGAACAGAGACTTAAAATAATTCACGACTTTCGGATTTAGAAATTAACTATTATGGTAAGAATGTTGTAGTATTGATAAGTTTCCTTAATTTTAGTAAGGATGTTTTTTCTTGTTTATAAAAATACACATTGTTACGTCCCAAAGGCCGGGTCACGGTTCTGCGGCCGGTTACACCTGCCGGACAAACGTCCTCCCTCTTTGGTCAACTCTTGAGCTTTACCGAGACGGAAGATGAAGACATGACCGGGAGCTGGGATAGGATCTTCTGTTCCGGATTAAATCGAAGGGCCGTCAATTATGTATACAGTGAAGTCCTCGAGCGTATAAAAATCGTCGGTGTGTTTTGCGATGAATGCAATGTAGGCAATGTGGCACTTCTCGCACTCTTCTACCAATNGATATATTGTTAAATTTCGCGAGCACTTGGCGCACAACACATCCGTGAGCTGGGTCCCGATCGAGATACTGTAGCTTAGTATCTCGATTAAGTAGAACTTAACAGTTCTACCGCGGGTAATCGGGATCAACCTCTACTGGGGTCGGATAATCAAAATCTGCCTCGTGAACCACTTGTTACTAATAATTTGCGAGACCCGGTTAACGGCGCGTTCCACTGTACTTGTCGTGTGATTACCGACAGTTACCGATTGTTGCCTGATTACCAACAGTTACCGACTGTTGCCTGATTACCGACAGTTACGGACTGTTTGTTACCGTGTTTGTCGAACAAATGTTGGTTGTTTCTAAAGATTACAAATCGAACTGTCCATCACGCGCGTAATTCCTTAACAAATTCTTCAACTGATAGTTCCTGCTTCCTGGACGCGTTCGACGTATTTTCTGGTGGGTTAGAATACCTGGATAGTGTGTCTCTTGAGAACAAATACACGGAGTAAGCGTGATTAAATCGCATTTCTCTCACTCTTACATCTTGAAAGGAGGTGACAAGCGTGCTCTCTTAAACACCTTTCTTGTTTACACAACGGAAGGAAATGACAAGCGTGCTCTCGTGAGCACCTTTCTGGTCTTCAGAACAGAGGGAAATGACAAGCGTGCTCTCGTAAGCACCTTTCTTGTCTTCAGAACGGAAGGAAATGACAAACGTGCTCTCGTAAGCACTTTTCTTGTCTACAGAACAAAAGGAAATGACAAGCGTGCTCTCGTAAGCACATTTCTTGTCTTCAATATAGGACTGACGCGTGAGAAACCAGAATCTAACTAATACCTAAATAATCTAATTAGAATTAAAAAACAAGAAATGCGTATACATATATTTATGTATATATGTATGTATATATTCATAAACAAAACAAACCACCCGTTCTAAACTTAAGGAAACTTATCAATACTACAACATTCTTACCATAATAGCTTAATTCTTAATCCGAACGTAGTGAAATGTTTTAAGTCCCGGTTTGTAATAAGTTCTGTCACAAAAAAATTGAAATATTCTAAGGCCTACCTGGAAGTAATAAACATATTCTAAGTTCCGACACAAAAAAATGATAATATTCGAAGTCCTACCTGGAAAGAATTATTCCGAACTGACTTTAAAGCGAAGCGAACTGAACAGGATGAATCTCAGAGAAAGACTGTGTGTCCGAACCGGTTGCTCCGACCGTTTATATAGCGTCCTAACTACGCTGACGCTGCACGGTCCCACGGGTCTAGCGGTCACTGGCTCTTGGTCCCGCGGCCGCCAACGGTCCGCGGTTTTACGCGTTCCTTATCTCGGCGCGTGCCTTATCTCTACTTCGGGCCGTTTGCCCGGTCAAGCCAGTGATACTGGCCCCTTACAAGCGAACTTTGCCGTGAGAACACTTTGGACACGAATATTACAGAATATTGTACAACGTTTTGCCTAAATTACCTAAATATTAATTAAAAGGTTAACTGTACATTTANGTCTACTAAACTAATTTACACACCGCTAATAATGCTAATTGTTTAACTATTATACAGGACAATAGATATATATGCGGTTACAATAATAAAGCAGAATTTAATTATTCTGGCAGAATTATAGAAACGTAAATTATAGAAAATATTATACTAATGTAGAATTAATTATTAAAGCCATGCGGTAATATTAATTAATTCATATCATAAATAACCATACTAATAGCAGTAGTTATCACCGGGGAGTTGAAAAGTTCTCGAAAAGTCCCAGAATTTGGTAAAATAACTTTTGATAAATATGAACGTTTTGTTTATTAACACATGCTGTGTTCAATGACACATAGTTGATAATGTAAATTTAGGATATTTCGAAAACTAAGACTGATAGGACAAAACTAAATTTACAGAGGCCCGTCATCCACTGATTTGTACATTATGGCGATGAGTGAAAATAAACAAGTTAACTATCTTGCGAACCGTAACAGTTACCGAAAACCGGTTTTTCGTTTCTTNATTCTATTACTTAGATTTGCAAACTACCACGTAATAAAAAGTTGATAATTTTAATTTCTTAAACAATTGTTAGTGAACAACATTAATTAGACGTTTTAGAACACATCGGTAGTTTGCAGTTTTTTACTATGAAAACAAAAGTGCAAACCGTTTTTTTTTATCTCTTTTAGTTTTTGAAATACTAANTTTGCAACTTACGTATTGCCGCCTGGTTCTGATCTGAGTTACTTAATTTATGACTAAAGGTAACAGAAATATGATGATAACTAATGCGGGTTGCTAAATTACTCGGAAACTTGGTTTTTGGCACTTGTTAATTTACCGACCGTATCAAATTTTTAAGTATGTTAAAATGATGGTACTGGTACTATTACCAACACTGGTAGTTGAAAGGAACGGTAGTTATTAGTAGAATCCGTTACCGGCATGAGTTATCTCTTACCTTTGTGTCTTACGGGTTATTTTACTGTAATCGCATCTATTTGAAGTCTGTATGCTATGGTCAAAAACCGCAAAGTCTAAAGGCGGAGTTTTCAAGGAAAACTCTTCTGATTAATCAGAACACTTTTTGATTTCTAACCGGATTTTTGAAATGATTTTTGAACGAGATTTACCGAGTAATAGTCACACGCGTTTAAAGGAGCTAAAAGACGGAATAAAGCTACTGACCAATCAGATCGTTTCTCGATCTTTTGACCATGTTCCTGAACGTACTTTCAAAAAAGAGTTTGTGGACCTTATTTGCAGGCGTCCAGAGAATCCAGAAAATGCAACAAAATTAGTAACCAATTAAACGCTTTTTCGTGAACTGGTTAGTTAATAAGACTTCTTTTACCCTTTTCAATGGTTTACAACATGAATTTTAAGAGAAGGCTAACTTGGCGTAATTGCTACGTGCTTTGTCAATTAGTACAGCAAGTTTTTGCATTCTAGNCAATCAGGTTGGTTGTCACCAGGCAATCAGCTAATCAGATGTTTTTACTGATTTTGACCGACTTCCTGAACGAATTTTGAAGAAGGCAACAGTTGTCGCCATTTGTAAAAGTCTAGAGACTTAGAATTGACAAAAACTTGCATTGACCAATCAGATGATTTTACGAGTATTTAACCAACTTCTCGGCCAATTTTCAGGAAAAAAATTATGGCAGATGACTTACAAGGATCTGACGAGTCGGAATTCACGATAAAGTGACTGACCAATCAGATTGCTTATTACTAGGAAGACGACCACTCAAATTTTGTCATAGGGTAAAACAGCTAAATTTTACTCGTAGGCTAACAAAACGTGTAGTATACGTTAACAGCAGTTATATNAACATAATGAATGCAATCCAACAATGAAAATGTCACTTGCAAAATTTGTAAGTACAAAACCGCAACTTGGAGTATTAAATTCGTAAGTTTAGGTGATGACACAGTGGGTTGGACCGTAGTTTAACGTTTTTGCGGACGCTTGACAATGGGAAATACTACTAACATTACATGGTAATAAAATAAGATAATAAGAGAAAAAAAAAAGAAAAAGGTAAACCGGGTCACTCGGGGTTCAACATGTCTACGTCTACGGACGTGACAAATACCTCAATAATTTATCTGGAATAGAAAACAAAACGATAAGTGCGTATACATATATTTATGTATTAATGTATGTATACATTTATAAAACAAACCACTCGTTCTTAAAGTAAGGAAACTTATCAATACTACAAAATTCTTACCATAATAGGTTACATCTAAGTCCAAACGTCGTAAAATATTTTAAATCCAAACATATTTTAAGTCCCGATTCGTAATGACATAAACATTCTAAGTCTCGTTTTGTAATGACAGAAGTATTCTAAGTCCGTATAGTAGAAATATTTTAGTCTAACCAGAGCGCACTTTATTGACTGAGATTTTGAATCTGAATGATTCTGTTGCCGGTTGCTCCGGCCGTTTTTATACTCTACAAGAAGTGCTGTTGCTGCATTGCCTTACGAGTCCGTCGTTTAACGGTCCTGCCGGTCAACGGTTTCGCTCGGTTTTTGCGGTCGCGAGGCGTGGCTTATCTCTGCGCGTGCCTTATCTTTGCCGCAACCGTTCGCTCGCTTAGGCCAGCGCCCGTAGTCTATATGCGCAAGGTTTGTTGTAAAAAAAGAATATTCAAAAACATTAAATAAAATAACAAAAGATTTACTAAAAAATTACTAATATAATATTATTACTATAAAAAGGAATATTAGAAGAATATTATAGTTATCTAGATANAGTACTTATATCGGTATTGATACATTGATCCACTGTACCGCTTCGCATGCGTGAACAACATGTTAATAATCGTACCTACNNTTTTAATCGCTCTATTAGTGCGCTGTTCCAATACCTTTAGTATTGTTTCCTATCTCTTCTCGTTCGCGACTTATTCGTAGTAAAATATCTAGAATCTTAAATTTCTTCAATTTTCTTTGCAACGGTAAAAAATGGAAACGAATAACATGCTGCGTTGGAAAAGTGACAACATAACGCGACTACTGTACTTGAACTCCTTATCCAATTTCTTTCCGTTTGCGACATATACGTAGTAAAATAACTAGTAACTTAGATTTTTTAAATTTTCTGTGCAACGCTAAGAAATAGAGACAGATAACATATTGAGTTGGAAAAGTGACAACATAACGTATCTCCTGTACTTGAGCTCTTTTTCCTATCTCTTCCCGGTCGCGACTTATTNGTAGTAAAATATCTAGAATCTTAGATTTCTTCAATTTTCTTCGCAACGGTAAGAGATAGAGACGAATAACATACTGCGTTGAAAAAGTGACAACATAACGTATTTACTGTATTTGAGCTCTTTTTCCTTTCTCTTCCCGTTTGCGACTTATTCGCGTAGTTACAAATATAAACTTTTTGATTTCTTCAATATTCTTTGCAACGGTAAGAGATA
>NW_018022849.1:0-1714 GCF_002006095.1 Pseudomyrmex gracilis | reverse complement strand
GTACGGTGTCGAATAATTTCGTGTCGAATCGTACGGTGTCGAATAATCTGGTGTCGAATCGTACGGTGTCGAATAATTTGGTGTCAAATAAATCTGTGTCGAATCGAGCGGTGTCGAATCGTACTGTGGTCACTAGAGTATCAACCTCGTTACACATATAAAATTTTTGATTTCTTTACTTTTAGTCACAACGTTAAGAGATAGAGTCAACTAACATAGTGCGTCGGAGTCGTGACAACCTACCGCGTTTAATGTATTTAAGCTCCATTTTCTATCTNTTCCCGTACGCGACTTATTCGTAGTAAAATATTTAAACTCTTAGATTTTTCCACTTTTCTTCGCTAACGTAAGAGATAGAGACAAGTAACATAGTGCGTTAAAAACGTGACAACAAAACATATCTACTGTACTTGAGCTCCTTTTCTATCTCTTTCCGTTCGCGACTTATTCGTAGTAAAATATCTAGAATCTTACTGTTCTTCACCTTTCTTCGCAACGGTAAGAAATAGAGACAAATAACATACTGCGATAGAAAAGTGACAACACAACGCGACTACTGTACTTGAGCTCCTTTTCCTATCTCTTCTCGTTTGCGACTCATTTGTAGTAAAATAACTACACTTTTAGATTTCTTCAATTTTTTTCGCAACGGTAAGAGATACAGACACATACCATACTGAGTTGGAAAAGTGACAACATAACGTATCTACTATACTANACCTCTTTTTCATATCTCTTCCCGTTAACGTCTTCTACCTAGTTAAAGATATAAAATTTTAGATTTCTTCACTTTTAGTCACAACGTTAAGAGATATAGTCAATTAACATAGTGCGTCGGAGTCGTGACAACCTACCGTGTTTAATGTATTTAAGCTTTTTTTTCTATCTCTTTCCGTTCGCGACTTATTTGTAGTATAATATCTCAAATCTTAAATGTCATCAATTTTCTTTGCAACGGTAAGAGATAGAGACAAATAACATAGTGCGTTGAAAAAGTGACAACATAACGCGTCTACTGTATTTGAGCTTCTTTTCCTATCTAATTCCGTTTTTGACTTATTTGTCGTAAAATATCTAAAATTTTACATTTCTTCCATTTTCTTCCCAACGGTAAGACATAGAAACATGTAACATAGTGTATCGTAATCGTGACAATGTACCAGGTCTACTGTACTTGTGCTCCTTTTCCTATCTCTTTTCGTTCGCGACTTATTTCTAGTAAAATATTTCAAATCTGAAATTTCATCAATTTTCGTCGCAACGGTAAGAAATAGAGACGAATAACATAGTGCGTTAAAAGAGTGACAACATAACGCGTCTCCTGTTTTTGAGCTTCTTTTCTTATCTAATTCCGTTCACGACTTATTCGTAGTAAAATACCTCAAATTTGAGATTTCCTCAATTTTCTTTCCAACGGTACGAAATAGAAACATGTAACATAGTGCATCGTAGTTGTGACAACGTGCCGAGTCTACTGTACTTAAGCTTATTTTTTTATCTCTTTTCGTTCGCGACTTATTTGTAGTAAAATATCTCAAATCTTAGATTTCATCAGTTTTCTTATTTACGATAAGAGATAGAGACGAATAACATAGTGCGTTAAAAAAGTGACAACATAACGCGTCTACTGTATTTGAGCTTCTTTTCGGGCGTGTTCCGTTTGACCACAGTACGATTCGACACCGATCGATTCGACACCAAATTATTGGACACA
>NW_018022848.1:6882-17730 GCF_002006095.1 Pseudomyrmex gracilis | reverse complement strand
CAACTGTGTAGCCTGGCAGCAAATGCCGGGTTTTAGCAGCTTGGTCGATTAACAACTAGCGGGAGTCGCAGAGGATCTTAGAGATCTAGGTGACAATAGGGTCTCACAAGCCCCCCGCTCTTCGTCATCTAATCTATCTAATCTAATCTATGTTACTTTAATACGCGATCAAATTGATTGATTTAGCGCTAAATGTCGTTATTATTCGCGACGCACGAGTTGTAAAATGTACATTAAACGATAAGTGTTTGTACATGAAACCACCCACCGTAAACTTTTTGTTAACTTTAAATTCGTATATTGAAAATATGTATTATTGGTTGGCAGAACATACCCATGTAGTACAAAGTTTGCACAGTTTGTTCGCGTTCTACGAGAACAAAATATCACTGATGTAAGCAACGCTGTAACAGCAATATGTCAAAGTAGAGTGTACAACAGTAGCGCGATTATAGATTGTGAATTATTGGCATGCGCTGTAACAGATGTTATATATGATGCATGTAAATATTTTTCATCATGAATAAATTTTAAATATAAAAAGTGAATATTACGTTTTTGTTATTTATCGCTAAAACAAATGCAATTACTTCGCGCTAAAATAAAAAAATGCAACACTCCTGCTAAAAATTGAAAATCTGCAACTTTACGCGTCCCTGTGTATAATGTTACATACCGCGGCACATGTCGAAAGACATATGTGTATCAATACATAGGTGCTGGGTTTTATATATATAACAACATATATTTCTTAGAATCGCCATAGTGTTGCGCAACATTCAAAAAATGTTATTTTGCACTACAATTGAAACTGCAACTGTGCACGTTTTTGCTAAAAACTGCAACTCTGCAACTTTACGCGCACTGCGTATAATGGTACCGCGGCACATGCCGAAGAAAAGATATGTACAATAGTTGCTGTTTTTTTATGTTATATAAAAAACATATATTTTTGGAGTCGACATATTGTTACACAACATTAAAAATACCATACTTATTACCGCAGTAACAAGTACATACCTTGGAATCGCCATATTATCGAGCCGCCATATTGCCGCCACCATATTGCACCGCGTGACGTCGCTTCTGGTGCGTGTGTGAAGTCGCCATAAAGAGCCCCTCCGCGTCACTTCCTGACGCCGCATGACGTCATTACTCCTCCTTTTGTGACGTTACGCCCCACGCTCCCTTCCCACTCCGCGTGACGACATAGTGACGTCATCCCTCCCTTGTGACGTCATATTCCGCGCCCTCTCGGAGCTCCTGGGTTAGAACCGGCCTAGTATCACTACTCAGAATTCTTGTTGCAAGTTGAGATTTTTTAGTTGGCGTGTAAAAGCACGCCTAGCGCCCAACTAACGAATTTGGTGAGTAAAAATTTTGCTCTTTTGGTTGAAGAAACGTGCCGAAGTTGTGCGGCTAAACGATTTCAGAGCGAAGTGCCCGTCACTATATATATATATTGTGACGTGGTATCCGCGTCGCTTCTCTCTTGCCACAAAAATTAGAATTTTCGTGGTAGCCCGGGAAAGCGAGCTGAGAAACGAGCGCCAAGATCGTCTAGGGCTTGCATGCAATATTAGAATAAATTTTAATTTTTCTTTTTCCTTGAACAAAATTTTTACATACAAATGTAATTTCGGCGCCTTACCGTGCCGAGGATCATCGTGGGACTTTTCGCCGAGGTTAACCTGCTGTATTTGAGAGGGAGAGAGAGAGAGAGAGAAAGAGAGAGAAGAACGGAGACGCGACGTCTCGCATAGAGGTCACGCTAAGAGTAAGGGTAGGTGGCTGCATGACGAGCCCACAGCGGAACACCGACGCTTTCTACAACTTCACGACGGCCAGCGAGGTAGCCGAGCAGAACGGAACGGCGGAACGGACCGTCAACGAATCGCTCTAGCCGACAACTTCAGCGCTATTTGGATCGTGCAATTGCATCGCTTTGTTTACTGAGCTGCTTGTATTGCTGCTGCTTGTTAGGAGACAAAATCCCGCTGCACTTTTGCTTGCGCTGCTGCATCATAGCAAACTAGATCCTGCGAGCGTTCGAATTTCGCGGCCCGCTGATTCTGCCGCCTAGAGCGAACTTGCGAGCCGCGCTGCGTAACCCTGCGGCCTGATTGGCCCGCGCGACCTACTACCCCACGCGACCTCAGCGTTATCTGGGGTATCGACCGCTTATCGAACAAAATCCTCGCTCTCTTGCAGAGTTGCAAACTCTGGCCGGCTAGCAACAAAAATATCGAGGTGGTAGGGGCACGCACTCAAGCGAGAACTTATGGTGTGCGTGCCCCTACTACCTNGATGTTCTTGTTGCTAGCCGGCTAGAGTTTGCAACTCTGCTCTCTTGGTCACAATCAGCTGTGCCGCACGCACACGCATTTTTTGGACTCCCGTGCGTTCGCTTGCTTCCCGTTCTGTAAAACTTTGTCTTCCGTGCCGCGACCTTCGTGCTTGTGTATTGTACGAGCCAAGAGGGTGACCATGTCTGAGCTGTCGAGCCCAGGGAGTGCAGCTAAGGACGAGGGAGTCGAACGAATGTCAGAGACCAACGGACGACGATAAGGTGCCCGTTTTTATAATGTTAGCCACGAATCCGTGTTGAGCACACAGAGTTGCAAACTCTGGCCGGCTAGCAACAAGAACATTGAGGTAGTGGGGGCACGCACACCATAAGTTCTCGCTTGAGTGCGTGCCCCTACCACCTCGGTATTTTTGTTGTTAGCCGGCCAGAGTTTGCAACTCTGGTTGCACAAGCCTCGTATCGAGGCTGATCGATGTGTTTCGCGTTATATTTTCGACGGCAAGAACGCGTCCTTTGCCTATGTTTAGATTTTTCGGCAACGGCCAGAATCGGGCTTCACGGGGCTTCGTGGCAGTGTCTCGTAGGTTAAGTGCATGGAAAATAGTGATTTGAAACTAGTCAAGCCTTGGAGCGGTGGTATCGCGCCAAGTAGCGATTTTCTGATTATTTTTTTTGTCGTGCACGTGAACGTGTTGTAAAGACTCTTTATTTGTACCGTGCTAATTCCTGCGCGTTATTCGCGTATCGCAGAGATATTGTATTGTTTCGGCGATCACCTGCCGTGTAGAAGCGAATTATAACGCATCCTGTGCATTATTCGGGTGATTATCGCGTCCCGAGTCGCGTTAATTTCATTTTAGCCGTAATTAGTTGAGTGATTGGGTCGAATTCCTTGCGGTAGAGTCCGTGCAAAATCGAATACAGTGCCAAAAACGTGCGTGGATGTTCTCGCGCGATCGGCCAGAGAAAGATGCGTGCGAGTCGGAAGTGTCGCCGATCAGAAGCAAAAATTAGAGTGTATTAAAGTGCGGATAGATAGCCGTTTTGTTGTGGTAGATTGTCGTGGCAAATATCGCCGACGGACCGCGAACGTACGGTGAATACGTGTCGCGTATCGGTGCATATCCTGTCCAGGAAATTCGCGTTTGAAACATCGGATCATACCGCCTCTTGTTCCGCACATCTATCGTCGTACTTTTTCTTGAGATTTTTGTCATAAACGAGCTTTTCGACGCCGCACCCGCTTCGCTCATCACCGCGAACCTGTGTGAATGCACTCAAATTAACTGACCACTAGGTTCCGGATTGCCAGCGGGCCTGGAACACGAAAAACGACGAAAACTTTGTAGCGAGACGATAAATTTTCTACGTTGTGATCACTTGTAAACCAAGTAAGTCCGCGTGGCTTCGTTGCTTGCTGTGAGCTTGCGTACACACTAATTTATTCTCACGTATTGCTTGCATTTGGTGACTGCGGGCACCCCTGCGTAGCCTGCTTCCAGCTTTACACCCTGCTACCGTTGCTGTCTCGTTTCGGTAACGAGTGTTTTTCCAACGAATTCACTGGCGATTATCTCTCGTTCGGCAAATTTGCAATATCGTTCTCTTTAATTGTTTATTTCGTGGGTTAATGTTATTCACTGCCGTGTGTTAATTGGTAAAAATGCAGTTGTTCTCTATATTTCACTTTACTTCTTTTTTTTATATTAATTCCGTATATCTATTTCTTTTTTGTGTAATAAATTGTTACCTGATCTTTGTTAATTCTGGTCTTATTGACTGTGTGAGCCTTACTATCGCGCGAGCAAGAAACAGCCCGAAGCTAAAATAATTCTCAAACTCAGCCCCTCTCCTAAAAAAATATAGTTAGACAGTCCGTTGTGTGTGATTGACGCTGAATTTGACGCGGGGACGCGTCTGGCGCCCACCTTTCATCCCAGGAACCGTCGAATCGACGCAACTGTTTGCTCGAATAAAATCTTTTTTTTCTTGCCGTTAACTCGATGTTGCATTCTCGCGGACGTTCGCCCGAGTATCGAGTTGGATTCTCTGTTTGCGGGAGAGCGGCGCGAGAATTTCGTACCACCCACGCAAAAAACGTCACAATATATATATGTAGATATAATTCCTATGTTTTTACGTAAGGACATGTATGTATGATTGAAAATAGTTCGAAAACGCGTATATCCCATATGAACTAAAAGTAATGAATAGGCATACTACTTGAGGTGCGTTCCGTTGCACGTATAATGCGCATAGACTATATAAAGAATCGTTCCGTTTCACTCAATGCGCGCATAATAAGTACCGATAATGCATAGAATTCTCTAGATCACCTACCACTTCTCGCGCATCAACTGTGCATCACTTACAGCAGCTGAGACGTGAAGCGTTTGATGCAGGAAGTGATGCATTGGCGGGATCGAATTTTTCAAATAAAATTTGTTTATTTTTTTAATGCCGACATTTTGCTCGTGCAAAAATTGATCGCGACCTGATCGAGTTTCCGGTTATTATTGACGAAAGCAATGAGATTATTACACTTTTACTAAATAAGAAAACTGCTGAAAAGGTTAATCAAAGTAGGAAACATATTAACTTTACATATGTAATTAACTTCATCTTACATATGTAATTATCTGAAAAGTAACGAAAATAATTTTACAGATAAACAATTTTTACGAAGTATTATAAATAAATACAAGAAACAACAAAATGCTGGATCAAATGATGGATTAAAAGATGTATCCTTGAGATAACTTAACTGAAACCAAAGAACTTAAAACAAGTACAGTTTTTTTATAATACATCTTACTATAAACAATTAGTATTAACTTTGCAATAAAATGTACTATTATATAATGACTTAGTAATAAAATTTTAGGTGGGTCAGAAGGTTTTGTGTGGCCTGATGCTGCAGTATTTTTACTCATTGACTATATAAAGATAGAGAACATGAATTTAATAGTGGGATGAAGAAGCATAACATTATTTGGGAAGATATTGCTGCCGAAATGAAAGAAGTCAACAAGAAATATACAGTTACTGGGCTCCAGTGTTCTACAATTAAAATTTTCAGGCCTGAGACGAACATACAAAAATATTTACAAGCAGAACAAAAAAGCGGCAACTCTTTATAATAGGTGGGCTTTTTATTGAGTAAGTATATGCATGTGTTTGTATTATAATATAATACATGTGGTATATGTATGAACTTACAAAACTGATTTTGTATTTATAGGTGATGGACTCATTAATACTTGGTGATAAGGCTTATATAAAACCTCCAGCTAAAGCATCTAGCGAAGGCCCAACACTACCAAACCTAGCGGAATCTACATCAGAATCTTTATCTCCCTTGCTTCTTTCAGAAAATGTAAAGAGTAAGTCAGTTTCAGAGAATTCAAAAAATAATAATATATAAACCAATAAACTCAATTAGAAAGAGAGTACAAGTCGCTTTTACATTTTATGCATATAGTGACTAACAGATTAGCCACCACAGCGCCTACATATAGGCAACAGCATATGCCGATAAGAAAGCCACAGCACGGTGAGTTTCTCGGAGATAGTCTCGCGCGGCAAGCTCTCGTACCGCGCTCCGCCGCCGTGCGGCGCAGGGCAGCGACCGGTCTCGCGCGAGAGAGTTGTGCGCCGGGGCCTTAATAAGAGGCCCGACGGGCAACGACCGATACGTCTCACTCGAGTAGCAAGGCATATTCTGGGAGCGCAGCTAATTCTGCACCCAGAGTTCCGACAAGCTACTCTATCATACAGCGAGGTATATTACGCCACTCTCGTGGACGACGGCCATCGCCTCCCCGATCACCAAGGGAAGCTATCCGGCAAGAAGAGGTCAGCGCCACCAAGGAGAAGAGGGTCCAGTGGCAATTGCTGCCGTGGCGGCTGGTTCCTGCGGAGCTTCCACACCGCCATCTCACGAGGCCTCCCAGGATCTTCCTGAAGCCCGAGGATCCCAGGATCTGGCGCTTCACTTTGCCCCGAGAGGACTGGCTCCACCTACCTAGGCTGCTCTCACCGCTGAGGTCAACTACGGAGCGGGCTACCCAGACTCAGCCTGCAGATAGGGCCACCCGGGGGACCAATCCGGACCAGCCGTTTACTAGGCATCGAGCCATACAAGCCACGGTGATCACCAGGGAGCAAAGCAGCCAAGTAGACTCCGACTGGGAGGAGCCTGAAACTAAAGAGCAGTCCACGCAGACCAACGGACTAAGGGAGGAAACCTCGAAGGCAGCTTCGCAGGCCACAGCACGCAAGAGGGCGCGTTCAGTGCCACAGCGAAGCTCTGGGCGTGTCCGCATTACGCGGTGCAAGCCTCACTTGCTGTGGCAGAAGGGACCAGGGGCCGAAGACTAGCCCCGGCGTTCCTACAACCAAACGGCCCTTTTCAGGGCCCATCTAAAAAGAAAACATAAAAGCAAATTGTACACGCGCCTCGTAGCGCAAGCATTGTAAATAGGACTTGTAAATATACTCAGTGAAGACAAGCCCTAGTGTATTTCTTGGAAGGCAACCCGTCATCTCTATTCACCTCCTATTGCGGCGTTCATACTCACAAACCGCCACAATGCATAATACATATTTGTTAATATTTCTATTAATATTGCAGGTGCGCCTAAAAAAAGACGAGTCGAAAGTATCTTAGAAAATTATATCAATGATATAAGATGCGAAAGGGAGAGTGAAAAAAAACAGCGAGACAAAGAACGAAAAAAAGAGAAGAACAACGAGAAGCAAAATATGAAGAGAGAATAAAACAACGTGAAAAAATGCACAATGATAAAATAAAAATACAAAAATCATTACTTGCCGTCCTGCAAACTTTAGCAAATAAAAAATAAACATCAGAACAATTACTTGCCATTACTGTAGTTGTATGTGGACTGTGATATTTAGATTAATATAAAACGTACACTCTGATATTCAAGTTAATATAAAATAAAGAATAATATATAATAAAAACATATGTTTAGATATATGTAAATGCATAATATAAATATTATAAATATGTTATAATAATACGCTTAAAATCTGATTTTTTTTATACCATGATTTATTAAACTTCCATACATATTTACAGTTTCTATATTCTATTAAGTACAATTATTTTTTGACAAAATTATTGAAGAATGATTTTACATTATATACACACATATTTATAATATTAATTTCAATTCGTTTATTGAACTCGCTCAGTTTTGTATTTTTATTATATTTTGATTTTATTTATCACACATTATCTTAATTATATTTTTATTTGTAGTACATTCATAATATTTCTTCGCTTTTCTTTTTCTAATTCTGTGGCATTGCCGTGATTAACAAAGTCGACTTCCTCGTTATATGTAAATTGAACACCTATAGGCATTTCATCATTTTGAAACAAGCAGATATTATGCAACACACAGCGTGTTAAGATAAATTCTGGAACTTTTTTGATGTCTGTTAATGACAAACAGTTCAGAAATATCCTAAAGCGGATTTTCAGAGATCCTATAGCATCTTCCATTGCCATTCTCGTGGACGACAAACAATAATTAAAATTTTTTTGTCGATCTGTTAGGTGTCCATTATTCCGAAAAAGAACCATTATATCAGGATGAATGCCATATGCAGCATCTCCGATGATATATGACTCATTCGGAAAATATTCTTCAGGCATATCAATAAAACAGGCTACTGCTGAGTTTCGAAACACTCGAGAGTCATGGACTGACCCAACTTGTCTAGCATATACACGTGTAAAAAAACCAAACAGATCACATACTATTTGCACGTTTATAGAATGGAAACTTTTTCGATATATGTGCATCTATAGGAGCTCGGATTTTAATATAGGTCCCGTCAATAGCTCTAATTACGGGTGCGTTCCGAGTTACGTATGAAATAGAGTGCATTGCAGCGCTTTCAAATCGTTCCGTTTTGTCAATGCGTATGAAGCGCTTTGGTAATTCGGAACAATTTCCTGTGCGTTTTATGACTTATTTGAGACCACGTTACGAGCAATCATCAACGTCGTTGCATCATTGTTTGTACTCGTAACTACTATAAATATTCAGGTTTTGAAATTCAATTTCCTTTGAAATTTATTGCCTCTCTCGGAACAATTAAAAGACTGACTTCGCGCTTATATGTTTTAAAAATATACGAGACGCCAATAAATAAATTCCATTGTAATATCTTTGGTGATGCTTTTAAATAAAAACATTGAAAGCGATAATTCCGAATCAAGCGATATTGAAAATGAAAATGATATCAAAGACATTTCTAGTAACATGCAAATGTTGTATTTTATATTAATGATAAATAATTCACGTGAAGAAATAATTGCAAATGAAAAAATTACGGATTACATAGAGTGTGTGATTCTACATTACACCAATACTATATTTAAAGAACATTTTAGGATTAAGTTAGGGTTAAGTTAGCATTTCAATATAAATATTATGAAATTATCAAGTTGCCATACACTCACCTGCAAAAAAATGGTCTACCTAACTTTAGCACAACTTTTTTACAGGTTTTATTAGCAGATAACTTCGCAAAAAATTGACGTATCAAAATAAATAAAAGCTCAATTTGAAGGTTAAACATTTCTCTTAACAACCACAAACTTAAACTTGAGTTACAAACAATAAATTACAAAATGACGACTATTGAAGATAGACTGTGAAAAACGGGAAAAAAATTTTTGTCTTTAAACTGTTGCATTAATCAGAGAAGTCAGTTGCCTGGTACAAAATTGTGAGTGTTGAAAGTCATGTATTTCTAAACAAATATGTATTTAAAACATTTACGTTACAATTTTTTTGACAAAGTTATACATACCGTTTTAAAGAGAAATAGACAAGAAGAAATAACAAATTTGATTAACAGTATTTCTCAACAAATAAACAAATTGTTAAAGGTTAGAGGAGGCAATGCGCATTATTAAACACATACAGACACACGAGCAACACGTATACACACACTACGCATGCGTGAAAAACAAATGTTAATTACGACAAATTTTTTTTCATTAAAAACCCACATTCTTCGTACATCATTTTATTGTAATAAAATAAAAAAAGTGTTAAAGATTAGGATTTACACTTTATTTTGTTTTTGAAAAAGTTTTCTATTTGTTTTTGAATTACAAATTTTCCAAGAAAACGTTGCTTATTGTTTTTAAACGGTATAACTTTGTTCAAAGAAATTGTAGAAAAATGTTTCAAATACGGATTTATTTGGAAAGAAATGAGTTTCAACTCATACAATTTTGTACCAGGCAATCGATTTCTCTGACCAATGCAACAGTTTAAAGACAAAAATTTTTTTCTTGTTTTTCACAGTCTATCTCTAATAGCCGCCATTTTGTAAAATATTGTTTGTAAATTTAATTTTTTGGTTTTTAAGAGGAATGGTTAAGCTTGAATTTGAGCTTTTGTTTATCTCGATGAGAGATAACAAAGGTTTGTTGCAGAGTTATCTGCTATTGAAAAATATTAAAAAGTGTTAAAGTTAGGTGGCCCATTTTTTGCAGGTGAGTGTATTTTGCCTATCTGATTTTGCCACATTCATTTCACTTATAATTTTGAGATATTCTTAAAATTTATTTCACTTTTAATCTTGTACGATGACAAGCAGTTCATTCAGCAATTTTGTATAAACAAAAGCATTGAAATTTTATAGTTAAACTTCTCCGGTTCCGGCATAAGTTAAAGGTTATTGCCCTGATAAACACGGTTTTAGTCGTTCCGATTTAATCAATGCGCGCATAGACTGCATAAACGCATCAAACGCGTCAACTGCCTCAAGTCAGAGTAGAAGCAGTCAATGCGCTGGGAGGAGTGCTAAGAATTTAGTACGATTAATACAATCTAGAGATTTCTCAGCTATATTAAGAGGGTACTGGAGCGAGATCCGAAGTCAGTACTGTAGTCTCTGAAGGAAGGTGGCGCCTTCAACTGGTTGAGTTAGTCCGTCTTTCTTTTAAAGTGAGACGGCCTAATCGCGCTGTGTCTCGCGTTACCAGCCTTCCATCGTACAACTCGAGCCGGCCATTACCGAAAGTACCAAAGAGGTAGGGATACATACACAAGAAGCGAGAACCACCGTCCGTGTACAGTGCGGAGCACCATATCGTGCGCTGTGAGGAGAAGTAGTTCTCCTCCGGCCGCCTCCTACTACCACGCGCCAGTGGCCCGAGATTTAATCCATATATCGGCACGGTTACCGATAACACATACCGACGCGGTTACCAATAATACCGACAGGCATATGTTATCATAAAACTATCGTGAACATTGAAAAAAGTAACTCTGCATTAAAAGAGTGACTTCAATAATTTATAACAAATATTTACTTATTTAATTATTACGTGATATAATAAACTTACTTACGGTAAGTGTAAGAAAGTAAAATATATTTAAGTAAGAGAGTAAAAAACCATGACAATAGATAAATGTCATAGTGATTATTAAAATATTTTTAAACATTATTTAAATATTAAGAATAAAAAATAAAACACTATACTA
>NW_018022848.1:0-5147 GCF_002006095.1 Pseudomyrmex gracilis | reverse complement strand
TTGATCGGCGAACTAAATCAGATCTCCAAAGATTAATTTGAGTGAAATCTCGAATTAATTAATTCCCCTTTCACAAAGCGATGTGTCAGTGAATATATATTTGTCCGTTTTCGACATATTGTATTTTTGCTGAAATTTATGACGTGTTGTTGCAACTTGTTGTCATGTTGCTCTTTATGTTAGTGATAAACCGTTGACAGCAAATATACAGCAAGTTGTCGGCAACACATGTTGAATACGTGTCATGTCAAACCAAAGACAAAAGCCTGACTCACCTTGTTCTAAATTTGCTGAAAACTCAAGCGTTTTGTTTTCGGCGACATGACAGCAAAAACACAGACAGGTGGCTATCAGGGGAGTTACTCTTTTCAATGTTCACGATAATTTTATGATAACATATGCCTGTCGGTATTATTGGTAACCGCGTCGGTATGTATCATCGGTAACCGTGCCGATATATGGATTAAATCCCGGGCCGCTGGCGCGTGATAGTAGGAGGCGGCCGGAAGAGAACTACTTCTCCTCACGGCGCACGATATAGTGCTCCGCACTGTACGCTCGTGGAAAAGTGCAGACATACTATGTTCCGTCTCTTTCCACTAAGCTGGGCTAAGGCAAGACGCGAGGCAAGTTTACGTAGCGCGCTTGTTGCGTATGACAGCGTGAAGTGCGTTTTCAAGATTTAGAGTTTTGGAAAAAGTACATATATTTTTGATAACAATAAAACACCAATAATAATATCTCAACATGCATTGCATATTATTAATTATTAATATTATTATTATTAATTGTGATAAATTAAGGTTTTAAAATATTGAAAACATGTAATAATTTGAAGGATATTATTAGTATTTATTTTTATATATTTTTATTTAGTAAATTACAAAAAGACATTTTATAGATGCATAATCTTAAAATATTTAATTGATATACCATATTATATGAATATAATATTTTGAAAAAAAATAGAAACTTATATATATATATATATATGATTATATTAAAGTATATATATAAGTGATCAAATCTCGTGCCAATTTTTGAATCTGAATTTATGTGATCATGTAAAATCCGATCCAAAATTTGACGCGATCTGATCACTTATATATAAAATTATATAATCATATGTTTTTAAATAAAGAAGAACAAAAAGGCTCTCATAAAATATTCAAAAAAGGAAGGTCAAAGGGCCAATAAGAGCCTCAACATGAATGTTAGTGTGTAACAATTAAGGATTTATTAATATTTGATAGTTACGTTTCGATCCTAGGTTTGGATCATCTTCAGACAAACGCATAGCATGTGACTTTCGGCATGGAAAAGTGACAGTCGCACAATTTTATCATTACTTTTACTGAACTACGTTTGACATGTTGAAGGTCATTTGACATATAATACATTGACACCTACGCATTTGTCTGAAAATGATCCAAACCTAGGATCGAAACGTAACTATTAAATATTAATAAATCCTTAATTGTTACACACTAACATCCGTGTTGAGGCTCTTATTGGCCCTTTGACCTTCCTTTTTTGCATATGTTTTTATTTTCTCTCGGGAAAATAATTAATGATTTTGTATAATATAATTTAATACTTCAAGATTATGTATATGTACAATGTAGATTGTTTTCGTAATTTACAAATCAAAACTATATAAAAATGAAGATTAATAATATCCTTTATATATGGTAATGTTTTCAATATTTTAAAACCTTAAAGTACACAATTAACTCATATTACTAATTAATACAAATATATAATGCATCTTAAGGTGTTTTATTTTCAATAATATTCTATTACTTTCTCCAAGACTGTAAATCGTGAAAAGCATTTTACGTTGTTATATGCAACAAGAGCGCAACGTGAACATGTTTTATGTCTCGTCTTATAGCTTGGTGGAAAGGAGACGGAACATAGTATGTCTGCACTCTTCCACAAGTCAAACAATCGAGCGTGACATTACGCACACGGACGGCGGTTCTCGCTTGTATGCGTATTTCCATCCCTCGATACTCTCGGTGCTGGCCGGCTCGATCTTACATGTAACATTTACCGCGTCTTTAATAATTTAGTATATGCAAAGCTTTTTGATCAATGTAAAATGTTTGATGACATTTAGTTTCATAGATTTTTTCAGTAGTAATATATGCAAATTAAATAAAAAATTATTATAACGTATATGTACACATATGTGTATACAATAAATATACGGTGTTCTGTATAGTACTGCAGCAAACGCAATGTGTTATTGTTTATAAAAGAATAAATAATACATAAAAAATAGATTTAAAAATAGAGTTAAAAATAGATTTAATATTGGATCGGTGGAAAAGTTCTGCAGATTTTTTAATAGATGATACTAGAGTCAGAAAATAATTATCGCGTGTCGTTCAAATGTCAGTACCGCACATATTTTGACAAGTTACACTACGCTTGACATTTGGCAGAAGTGTTTGTTTTGGTCGAACGTGTTTTGCTTGTACGGCATACAACTAAACTGGAAGATCAAAAATTGCATTTTCGCCATATTTCGCTGTTTTTATTCCGTAAAGGATATAAAGCGGCGGACGCTAAGCGCGAAATATGCGCCATGTACGGTGCCTCAGCCTTAAGCGCAGACACATGCGAAAGATGGTTTGCTCGCTTCCGTTCCGAAGAATTTAACCTCCAAGATGCACCACGCTCTGGATGGCCAAATTCTGTTGACGACGACCAACTCCTGGCTACAGTGAAGAGTGATCGACACTTAACGACTCGAGAGATTGCGAAGCGCTTCGGCATTCATCATACAACCGTTATGGATCGATTAAAAAAGCTTGGCATGGTGAAAAAGCTTGATGTATGGGTGCCGCACAAACTGAGCGAAAAGAACATCATGGATCGGATTTTAGTGTGTGAATCTCTCCTGAAACAAAACTCTCTAGACCCATTTCTGAAACAGATCATCACTGGAGACGAGAAATGGGTTGTCTACAACAACATTAAGCGGCGGAAGTCGTGGTGCTGTCCGGTCGAGTCTTCACAAACGGTGGCAACATCTAATTTGCATCCTCAGAAAGTAATGCTATGTATTTGGTGGGACTATAAAGGAGTGCTGTGGTTCGAGCTGCTCCCGCAGGGTCAAACAATAGATTTGAAGAAATACTGCGCTCAGCTCGACAAATTGCGCAAGGTAGTGCAAGAGAAGCGGCCAGAATTGTCGAATAGAAAAGGTGTGATTTTTCATCATGACAACGCTCGACCACATACTTCTTTGATCACAAAAAAAAATTGCAGAGCTTTGGCTGGAAAATGATGCAGCACTCACCATATTTGGCGGACCTTGCACCGTCTGATTATCACTTGTTTCGCTCGCTGCAAAACAATGTTGACGGTCATCAATTCGACTCAATGGAGGATCCGAAATCACCTCGTTGATTTTTTCGCCCACAAGTCCCAAGGGTTTTACGAGAGCGGCATCAAGACCCTACCGAAACGTTGGCAACAAGTTGTAGATCAAGACGGTCACGACATTGTGGACTAAATTAATTTTTATAAATGTCAATTTTGTGTTTAAATTTTATACTAAAAATTCGCAGAACTTTTCCACCAACCCAATAAATAGAGTTAAAAATAGATTTTTTTAAACACTTTTTATTTTTTTATTTATAAAAAGTCATTTTGTTTGAGTAACACATAATACGGAATATCGTGTGCATGAAACAAGTATATACAGCAAATATATTTTATAAATAAAAAATAGAGTGTTAGAAAATTCTTTTCATT
Source organism: Pseudomyrmex gracilis (assembly GCF_002006095.1). Taxonomy (NCBI): domain Eukaryota; kingdom Metazoa; phylum Arthropoda; class Insecta; order Hymenoptera; family Formicidae; genus Pseudomyrmex; species Pseudomyrmex gracilis. The sequence goes on along the minus strand of NW_018022848.1, from coordinate 1,379 downwards.
TATGTATTTATGTTTTATGAAAAGTAAGGCACTGTAATCGCAGTATTTTCTGTACAGAAAACCATACATTTATTATTGCGCATATATGTGTACATAGAAATTATAATACTTTTTTATTCAATTTGTATATGTGACTACAAGAAGATTATGAACTGAATGTCATTAAACATTTTATATTGCACAAAAAGTTTTACATATTACTGAAGTACTTACGAAACGCTGTACAGTAATCGATCGTCAAAATCTACAAGAAGAACTCGGATAAACGCGAGACATTGCGATTAATCCATTGCACTCATAGATATACAAAGTACATCTCTATTTTCTCTCTCTCTTTCTCTCTCTCTCTCTCTTATATATATATATATATATATACATATATATATATTATATTACTGATNTGTCAAAGTGTATGTGCACGCCTATGATACTCGGTAAACAAAGTGTTAATAATTTGCAAACTGAATGAAATTCGACCAATGTATTAGGAACCATCTATCAAGTTAATTTGTTTCTTTAACAATTTTGTTAAAATTATCATTTTTAATAACGTCAGATCTGTCATAATGCTTTATAGTTTTACAACTTACTAGTTTCGGCAACTTTATGTTATNATAGATGTCTCTTACAGTATAAATTTAAAAAGTAGTCAACAGTAGCAAACGCTAATTGTAAATATTCATTCTTCAACGTACTACCACGCGTTAATAAAATCATTTATGAGACAAACGATAAAGCAACATAACAAAAAGAACTGTTACAAGAGACACCTCTGATACGATAAATTACAACCATAATTAGCACGTTGATTGACACAAGAAATTTTGAACATAGCCAGAATACATTGATTGTAAATGTTTATATTATTTAATACACTACTACATGTAACAAAAATATCTGGAGAAATGTAAAGCTTTATGCTACACGAGACGTCTCAGGCACAATAAATTTAGAACATAGCTAGAACATGTTACTTGTAAATGCTTCAAAATAATTTTTCTACTAGAATACGTTTAGAAAAACGCTTCTGAGCTAAAGCAACTTTATGTTACAAAAGATGCCTCTAGCACAATGTAGAACATAGTCAGTACACGATAATTGTAAATATACTTTATTCATAAGTACATTTGCACACGTTTATATAAATGCCTCTAAGAGAAAAGAGAAAAAACTTTGTCACAAAAGACGTCTCTGGCACAATTTAAAACATAGCCAGCACATGTTGCATATCAAACCTTCATATTTATTAACCTTTAGAGGACGGGGTTGGTCGATATTTCGACCACCCAACGAACACAAACTATTTGATAGTTTTAAGGTGAAATTGATGTGCTTAATAACAGAAAAATAGTAAAAAAAGTTTCAAATGTGTCCTTGAC
>NW_018022847.1:14982-17610 GCF_002006095.1 Pseudomyrmex gracilis | reverse complement strand
CCACTTCGAAAATTGTTCTATTCCAACGGTACTTATAGTACGTGTAAAACTTTAAACCGCGATTTCTCTTAAACGCTTGAGTAGTGCGTCGTCTCCGGATAGCATTCGATACTCCCTCATCGATACTATGTACCTGCAAAATTTAATTAAAATCGGTGACACCAAAGGTGTACCCTCCCCTTGTAAGCTTTATGGATAACAGAATGAAGATATACTAGTAGCATCACTGCGTAGTACATATATTGATAATCAAACTCTATTTTTGTTAACGTTTGAGATCGTAGGCGATGAAATTGTTTTAAAAAAATGCAAATATGAAGTGTCCTCTCCATTCTTAATAATTTTATTTCTCCACCAATCACATTATATTATCACTGTAAACACTGATACATAATCTAGCGGAACTTTAGCAACTCTTGCGTTTGTTTCGTTATAGATAAAAAGAGCAGTAGAAGAAGTATTTATGTATATTAGTTTGATTGGGTTTCGATATTTACTGCCAATCTATAGTACATAATGTAAAGTATGGATTTAGTACTGGCAGTGAATATCGAAACGCAGCCTTTGTATATGTATGTGAAAGGGAAACGAACAAATACGTAGAAAACAAAAATGGAAGTTAGACTATATCTCAAGTAATTTTTTACGAGAAAATTGTATTTGAAATAGAAAATAGATAATCAAAGCCATTTAAATAGAAATGTAAAATTGGTTTAAAAAAAATATATTTTAAATATAAAATAGGCAGTTTACATTTTGCATTTCTATTTTAAATGCATCCATTTCAAATAACGCACATCTCTGGATGCAATGATGGGGAGATCAACAAAGAGGGTATAAAACAGTAACGCGATTATTGAATGAAAATTTTCGGAATGAAAATAATAGCATCTCTAAATGTACTGTAATCCGTACTATTCAACGTTTCGAGAACATTGGTAGCGTTAAAAGCCACTCAAGATCTGGTATACGTAAAACAGCAACAAATAATGATAAGGCATTAGATATTTTACAGTCTTTCGTTGAAAATTCCCGTATTTCCATAAATCGCGTTGCACAAGAACACGAAATCGGTCATGCATCTGTCAGTAAAATTTTAAAATTGAATAAATGGCATCCATACAAACTCCATTTGTGCCAAGAGTTGTCCGAAGACGATTTTGATAAACGCATCGAATTTTGTGATCTTATGATGGAGATGATTGTCGACGATCCTCTATTACTTAATAATATTGTTTTCTCTGATGAGGCAACATTTGAACTGACTGGAAATGTAAATAGACACAATTGTAGGTACTGGTGTGACGTTAATCCTCACTGAAAAAGAGACAATCATATCACTCAATATCCACAAAAAGTTAACGTATGGGCTGATATTCTTAATGGTAGACCAGTTGGCCCTTTCTTCATTAAAGGCAATTTGACAGCACAAGTATACATAGTCATGCTTTGCGAACAAATTGTTCCAGCTATTCGAGACATAGCTGGTGGAAATATGGACGAAATTTATTTCCAACAGGATGGAGCTCCACCTCATTATGGTGTCATTGTTCGTCAATATTTGAATGAAGTCTTTCAGGACAGGTGGATAGAGCAAAGGGGTCATATTGAGTGGCCATCTCGATCTCCGGACTTGACCCTACTTGATTTTTTTTTGTGAGGTTACTTGAAAAGTAAAGTTTATGCCACCAAGCCTCAAGATTTAGATGATTTAAGAGGGAGAATAACTCAACAGATAGAACTAATACTGCCGGAAACGTACCGGAATGCGGTTTCGGCTGTTTATAACAGATTGGCACATTGCCATGCTGTTGAAGAGCAACAATTTGAACATTTGTTGTGAATTGTTTGATACAATTGAATATTTTGCCCAAGCTGACCAATTGGAATGAAATTTGCCTTAACTGGCCGGACCCACACGCTACTCTTGTCTTAACTGGCCGGAATCACACGCCACCAGGGTTGGGCACGTATTAGGCCTGGTTTATGCGGGCTTAAGATTTTAATATTTCTGTTTATTAACTGCTATTCTGTTATAAGCATAACAGAATATAACAGAAGCATTGAAATCCTATAGTTGAACTGTACCAATTCCGGCTTAAATTAACAGTTATTACCCGCATAAACTAGAGTCCCTGTAGTATGAATCTGGACACAGTTGTCTTCAATCTTATTGGTTGTGACAAAATATATGGCGGAACCAATAAGATATCTTAAATTTATACTTCACGCGCGATATTATTCAATAGGGGGTTGAGCAGAATAGAAAAATTATTAGGAATAGAAATTAAAAACAGAGGTTAAATGTAATGCACAATGCAAAAAAATAAAATATAACATAAATGTATATAAATATAGGCTGTATATTATGCAACCATGACATACTTCCTGTATTTATATGTTATATTTTATTTTTTGTCATTGTATAGTACATTTAACTTTTATTTCTAATTCTTATTTCTAATATTTTCTCTATTGTGCTCAGGCTATAAGAATAGAATATAAGACAATATAAGAAGATAAATTTGTTATTACGTTTTATTTCATATAAAATTTTATTTTATATAAAAATACAATAAAATACAAGTATATGCACACAATAAACACAAAAATACAAATATTATTAAT
>NW_018022847.1:12751-14267 GCF_002006095.1 Pseudomyrmex gracilis | reverse complement strand
AGGGATGCCAGATTCCGGCCTCTTGGTAGCACGCGGTAGCATGGAGGGGATGCGCACACAGCTTCATGTCACGGCTCGAAGCTGTGTGCGCATCCCCTCCATGCTACCGCGTGCTACCAAGCGGCCGGAATCTGGCATCCCTGGTACTGAGGTCAGACGAATACGCGGAACCAGCAAAGAACTGTCATTCGACCAGCCGAACACACAATTTGCACCGACACCCGAAATGTGCAGTCGGTGCAAACCAGCCGAAATCGCTATAAGATAATGAGTACGCACTTTGAATATGACTTTTCAGTACAGGATAACAAATAATTGTACCTCGAAGAAATCGTTTATCCAATAGCACATTNGAAAAATTATTGTTTTTAAAAACTAAAACCTTATAATATATTTACACCCCGATANCCAAATGATAGCAGTATGCCAGCAGTATGCACGCAGGTTTAATNAACACTTTGCAGCAGATTCCACTCAGCTGTGTCATCATAGTGAGTGAAATATGTAGGCACGATACGTAAAGAAAACAACACAGCAAAAATATAGAAATAAATGAAGAATGAAATGACAATAGCACGTTATGCTTCAAATCTGCTACATTTTTTGAGCAAGTTCTGCTTGATTGATGCAATAATATCTGCATCACGGCATGACATTTATATTCTTTTTTTTCTGTTTTTCTGTCGACACTAGTTGAAATAACAAATTATGTTTGAATGCTGGCTACATTGTACTGGCATAATGTGTTATTGCAGACTTTGCAAAATATGATCACTCAGTCTTAGTTATCTGGGCATTAACCTTATATATAGAATAAATGTAATTTACTTATTACATACTTATAATATGCTTATTATACTCATATGTATATTATATTAAATATAATGTATATCAAAATAGATGCTTATTTTCTATAGATTTTCTTGAGATATATTATTTAATTTCCTAACTTTTTTAATATCTTAAAATTATCTAGATAAANATCTCAACTAAATCATCTTTTATCTAGATATGATCAAATCGGATTATCTTTATCTTATCTGAGATACATATGTGTATGTTTTATCTAATCTGTATCTAGATTATTTCAAATTATCTAAGCGCAACACTGCTCATGGTGCTAGAAATCGGTCCGAGATCTTGTTTCGAAAAATATATAGCCAATCAACTTGCAGGTTTTAAGCGGAAAGCAGCAATTTTATTGGTTACATGTTTTTTAAACAAATTTCTAGCATCATAGACACTAACCTTAAAAGCAGTGCTGTACTAACTTAGGCTGTGTACCAAAATTCACTGCCAGTGCTAAATCTATAGTTTACGTCACATATATTATAAAATTTTAGCACTGGCAGCGTGCTAAATATATATACCCAGATAACCAAGGCGGAATGAACATGTTTTGCAAAGTCTGCATTAACACATTATGTCAGTAAAATGCTGCCAGCATTCACACATAGTCTGCTATGTCAATTAGTGGCGACAGGAAAGCAGAAAAAAAAAGAATATAAATTTGGCA
>NW_018022847.1:0-12151 GCF_002006095.1 Pseudomyrmex gracilis | reverse complement strand
GCTGTCTTACGCGCGTAGGACAGCCCGGCGCGCTTCACACAATTACAATTTAATATGTATATGTTATAGTATATGCTGTTATATTAGCTCCTCCCATATGTCGCTATGGGTAACACCGTTAGCGCGCGAAGCGCGGCGGGCAGTCTTACGCGCGTAAGACAGCCCGATGCATGCTTATTTGCGGATCTTTGTTAATTAAAATCTCAGTATTAACTATTGCAAATCTAGCAAAATGGTATAGGACTTTTCACCTCAGTTTTATTCCTTCTACCTGCCTACGAGATATGTTAAACCAATTCTAAGACACCCTGTATATTAGGTCTACCGGAAAGTTCTGTCCGTTTTTGGAATAAAACAAAATACAAATTTTTCTTACCGTCAATAAACTTTATTAAATAATATAATTGCCATTATTATATTAATGATTTCTTGCCAGCGTGAGAGCAATTTGTATATCCCATTTTTGAAAAATTAAGAAAAATTTGTATTTTGTTTTATTCCAAAAACGAGCAGAACTTTCCGGTAGACCTAATATATATATATATATATTCTGGAACACAGCTTTAATATAAAAAAAAAACCACCGCACAAACTGTTTCGTAAAGCCTGTTCTACAATACAGTCGTAAGCTGTAAGTCGTAAGAAATTGATCAATCACAGATAAATCACAGAAGAATAATCGATCGTGATTGATCAATTTCTTACGACTGTATTGTAGAACAGGCCTAACGCGTTACGTTACGTATTAGCCGTAGACGTAGATTCGTACATAAACTTGAATTCTTGACTGGAATGATTGTTCATATTTGGAGTTCTTAAAATTTGTTGATTCGGATAACAATGTTGATCGTTTTCTTTTAAAGGAAAAACTCAATTCCGATGACGATTTGCTCGTAGAACAGTGTAAATGCACACACACACACACAATGAATTTTTTAATAATAAATAAACTATAATATGTATTATTTCATTCAAAATAATACAAAAATACTATTAGCATATGTTTTCAACAATCCTTTTTAATAATTAATAGTGAGTACTTATATAAATGTTTCTTTTATTAGAGAAATCTAGTATCACATTTCTTATTTATTATTTTAACTAAGGTTAGAGTTAGGCCTGGTTTATACGGACAATAACTGTTAACTTATGCCGGAACCGGTAGAGTTTAACTATAGGATTTCAATACTTCTGTTTATACGCATTCGGCAATTTTGTATAAACAGAAGCATTGAAATCCTATAGTTAAACTCTACCGATTCCGGCATAAGTTAACAATTATTGCTCGCATAAACCAGGCCTTAAGGATTGATATTACGATTGCGTTTATTTTAAACACTCACACACTTTAAACGCTTCTTTTTTTGTTAACGATAAAGACAAAAAAAAGCGTTTAGCGAAAAACGCGTAAGTGTAAAGACCGAAGCACAGGCTTTTGCATAACGCATAAAACAAGAAAATCAACTACCAATCCATCTTTTCGTTTTCATCCCTACTTCTTGCTTTAAAAAGCCTTTATTGGGTGATTCTGTTATGTCTTATGCGTTATGCATTATGCAAAAGTTTGTGCTTTGGCCTTAAGGGCCTTCTACACCCGGTAAAAAATTTTCCATGTATAAAATTGCATGGACATATTCGGCATATATATATATATATAAATTTGAATAATTAGATATAATAATTTTAATTTGTGTATAAGTATATATGATTATATATCAATAAGTTTTTTAAAATATAGTTTTATATAATTATTTTGTATCTAACATGATACTAATAGAGTTATTTTGTAATTTGATATAGAATATCTCTGAAGCCATTCTCTTAAAAAAAGAAATTCTCTGTGTATAAAATTGTATAGACATATTTGGCATATAAATTTGCATACTTAGATATAATTATTTTAATTTGTGTATAAGTATATATGAAAAATTTTTTACCGGGCAATTAGATATTAGTAATAAATCAGAAGTCAGAAGCAAGAAATTGACCAATCACAGTCAAATCACAGAAGAATAATCGATTGTGATTAGTCAATTTCTTGATTCTGACTTCTGATTTATTACTAATATCTTATTGTAGAAGGCCCTTTAAGCGTCCAAAGCAAATGCGCTACGTTTCTTCTATAACACAATTTTTTAAGCGTATTCTTTGGTTACAAGAGAAAAAAATTCTTGAATTTCTAGTACTTTTCTATTCTAGGTCAATCAACAAGCTTAAAAAATTTGTTGATAAATGTAATTTGCATTTCTAAAAACATAATATTATACTTTGATAAATATTATACGTTTTATACGTATTTCATATATTTCTTACGTATTTTACCGTAAAAAACTGTAAAATGTAAAGAACTCTAGAAAATGCTTGAATAACCCAACCCTGCACGCCACTCTTGCCTGAACTGGCCGGACCCACACGCCACTCTTGTCTTAACTGACCGGAATCACACGCCACTTAACAAATTGTTAATTTCAAACATTTATAACTCTTAAGTACTAAAAAGTACTTAATGAAAAAATGTTTTATTATAGTGTTTTAGAAAGCTCTCGAGATAAGTTATAAAAATATGCAATAAAATGTAGGGGGTCTATTTAAAAAAATAAGGCTGACCTTGAAATGACCTTAAAGGACATGATCAAGATCAAAGTCAAGGTCATCATCTTACTCCTTGCTTGAAACCATACAACTTTGCTATTGGACATTTTTTCCAAAATGCATTCTAACTGAAGATATTAGGGGAGTCCGATACTTTTCGATGACCCTGTATAATTAATACCGTTATATGAATAATACGATATAAATAATATAAATAATCTACTATAAATAATACAATATAAATATTATAAAATTATAAGTTTTTTATAAAATAAATTAAAAAGTAAAATTAAAAGTACAACAAATTATATAATGGTCTTTATTCTTATGTTCTTTATATACTAAACATTTCGTGTATGTGTGTGTAATATTTCTGCGATATTCCCAGATAACCAAGACTGAGTGATCATATTTTGCAAAGTCTGCAATAACACATTATGCCAGTACAATGTAGCCAGCATTCAAACATAATCTGTTATTTCAACTAGTGTCGACAGAAAAACAGACAAAAAAAGAATATAAATATGTCATGCCGTGATGCAAATATTATTGCATCAATCAAGCAGAACTTGTTCAAAAAATGTAGCAGATTTGAAGCATAACATGCTATTGTCATTTCATTCTTCATTTATTTCTATATTTTTGCTGTGTTGTTTTCTTTACGTATTGTACCTACATAATTCACTCACTACGATGACACAGCTGAGTGGAATCTGCTGCAAAGTGCTGATTAAACCTGCGTGCATACTGCTGTCATACTGCTATCATTTTGCTATCGGGGTTACAGCCAATAAGTATACATATTTGTACATATTAATACATATTTTTTACTACAGTATTGGAATATTGTTGCAATATTTTTGTAATATTACTTATTGTACAAGTTTTTTAGTCTTATAATGTGAACACGTAAACTTATTAAAAATATTCAAAAAGTGTCGAGTTTTAATAAGTTTTTGTTTACATTACATATAAGATTAAAAAACTATATATTAAGTATTATTGCAAAAATATTGTAACATTACAATGTTGTAGTAAACAATATGTATCAATATAACTGTAATATTGCAGAAACATTTCAGCAATATTACAGGACTGTAATAATATTACATAGCATACGTTTGTGATATTGCGGTAATATTGCTGCAATATATGTGCGCAAAAATCAATCACAACCCACATAGCACGTAATATTACTGCACTATCACAATAATATTGTTTTTCGATTGCAATATTACACTCTAATATAGTAGAAATATCATAGTAATATTACTGTAATATCACAGTAATATTAAAATGTCCGCCGAATCGCATCTCAGTAATATTACGATGATATATCAGAGTAATGTTGCGGTGATATATCAAGAATATTACTGTAATATTATAAGGTTATAGATTAATTTAATATTAAATTACTTTTAAGGTGGAAAATATAGGCCGATTGGAGTTTAAACACGGTTGTTAATGTGTCAGAAAGTTATGACTTTATTATTAAAATGTTACAGACGTTTCGACCATAGTTCCGGTCCTTTTCAATATATCTATACAATAATAANTTTTGAAATCAGAAATGGTAATCGAAACGTCTATAACATTTTAATAATAAATTTATAACTATCTTTCACATAACAACCGTAACAACCGTGTTTAGACTTCAATCGGCCTATATTTTCCACCTTAGAAATAATTTAAAAACTTGGAGCCGTTCTTACTAAAACTACATGGATAACTTAATAAAAAACAAAATTAATTCTAAAAGAAGATAAACCACTTCAACAGATTGATCAAAGACTTCATGAGTTAAATTTTTGTATTAACTGTTCCAAAGTGCGTAACAAAGGATTTCTTGAGAGAAATCATGAAAATGGTCCATTGAGTCATGAACGTGATTACATATATNGAAGAATATAAAACATTGTATTTAGAGAGAAAATATAAAAATGACAGAACCGATCGCAATGTAAATACAAATAAGCAAATAAATAAGATCACATCGAGCAATAGAAAGATACTAATATAATAAAATAAATAATTTAATGATCACGCTTTAACATAATTACAAAATATTTCGACTCTAACTTGAGTCTTCTTCAGTCAAAAAAATACGCAGTATACATTAATTGATGTCAAAAAATAAAAAGAAGTCAATGTCTAAAAGCAACGCAAAAAGTTGGCCGTTGGTAGTAATCATGGTGAAATTACCTCGAAGATGACATTCTAAAAGATAACAAAAAAGAGTATTCAATCACTGTTACACACACACAAAAAAACAAAACTCACAAGTGAACTTACTAGGATGTCAAATAGTCAGACTCTGAAGGCAGAGATAAGAGGCACGAGACATATAAGTATTCTCCCACCTACAGTGGTTGTTTTTCAGTTATGGTGAGAAACATTCAAAACATTGAAGTAAGGAGTGTCAAGTAATTCCAAATTGTTAACAGAAGTTAAACCGTGTGACTGTATTTTTTATAAAGATCATTTCAGAAATTAGTCTCTTGTAATAATGATGTTCATGATCTAAAATCTGGACATTGTCCCAATTAAAAGAATGATTGAGATCTGTTCTGTGTTTAGAAATTACTGACAGTTGGGAAGAGAAACGTTTTATGTTGTTAAAATGTTCCTTCAGTTGACATCCTAGTAAGTTCACTTGTGAGTTTTGTTTTTGTGTGTGTGTGTAACAGTGATTGAATACTCTTCTTTGTTATCTTTTAGAATGTCATCTTCGAGGTAATTTCACCATGATTACTACCAACGGCCAACTTTTTGCGTTGCTTTTAGACAGTGACTTTTTTTATTTTTTGACATCAATTAATGTATACTGCGTATTTTTTTGACTGAAGAAGACTCAAGTTAGAGTCGAAATATTTCGTAATTATGTTAAAGCGTGATCATTAAATTATTTATTTTATTGTATTAATATCTTTCTATTGCTCGATGTGACCTTATTTATTTGCTTAATTGTATTTAGATTTCTTTTATTTAAATTGTTTTATCTTATTTAAACAATAATAAAAATAACTGCGTTATATTAAAGGATAATACTATCGTCTGCGTCCTTAATATCGCTAAAAGTCAAGATAATAAATTTATATATTATAGGAACAAAACTGATAAAAAAAATAATTTATATATTACAGGAACAAAATCTTATAATACAAATTTGTTTCTTATATCATGCAAACCACATTTAGGAATCAACATTTAGAAATAGTTACAGTAAGGCAAAACAGATATGTAGAATCATAGTTTTGTCAAAATATTTGCGCCAAAGCTTATAAAATATCGTACCACGATAAATTTATTATCTTACCAATCCTACACACAATTGTACCCACATTGTAAAACCTATGTGCATAATAAATTAACTTTAATAGCATTTTAATATGTGAAATTTACGTATACGTACACATATGCATATATATGCATAAACATATATAAAATACACATACACATATACATACATATATACATAAACATATACATATATGTCTATATATAATTTTATAAATGTTACGGATATATTTTTCATTAATAATTATTCAAACAGTACAATGCAGAGTGATACATACGTTTGAGTAATATTACTGAAAAAGATATTCGCGACATATCACAAAAATTTATTAGTTTTAAAATATTTTATTCATACTCGCGGTAAAAATTTTTCGTATATACTTATGCACAAATTAAAATAATTATATCTAATTATGCAAATTTATATGCCGAATATGTCTATACAATGTTATACACGGAGAATGTCTTGTTTTAAGAGAATGGCTTCAGAGATATTCCATATCGAATTACAAAATAACTCTATTAGTATCATATTAGATACACAAAAATGGTATAAAACTATATTTTTACTATATTTTTAAAAAATTTTTGATATATAATTATATATACTTATACACAAATTAAACTTATTATATCTAATTATGCAAATTTATATATATATACCGAATATGTCCATACAATTTTATACATGGAAAATTTTTTACTGGGTAGTCCAATGCAATGTATGCAACGTGCCAAATGGTAAATCACGTTAAATAACATCTCTAACGTTTAGAAGACATAAGAAAAACATTTGATATATATAATATTGCTACTTGAAATGCAATACAATATTACCGTAATATTTCATTATTATATGTAAATGTAATATGTCGATAATATTATTGTAATATTATATTATAATATCTAATATTACTGATATATTGCAATTTTACTGTGATATTGCAGTAATATTACGTGCTATGTGGGAATAGTATTACTTCAAAGTCGCTTTTATATTGCAGTTATATTTCTAACGTATTACTGCAATGTATCTGCAGTATTACTGTAATATCGCTGAAATATTTGTGATATTTTTGACATATTACTGCAATGTCGCTGCACTATTACTGTGATATTGATAAGATATCAAAGAAATATTACTGTGACGGATTTCCGCGGACATAATATATTGCAGCTAAAGTACTGCAATATTATTACAATATTATTCAGTAATATTACTGCAATATTACGTGCTCTGCGGGAATGATGTGATTTAAAATAAAGAGAAGCGGCTATCTCATATCTTATTGTATTTTGTTTACAACTCTCACGGCCACTAGTTTTAGCGTACATTTACAAAGATATAAGAATTGTTTTTGGTAACTGTAACAGTAACGATGTTACAAGTAACGTGTTACTTCTTAACCCTGTTTTTACATACATAAATTTTATTCTTCGTGGTTTACAACTTTCTGTTTCTGTTTTGTGCCATATGTCTTTTTATAAAAGTCATAAAATAAGTATAGAAATAGTAGCAAGTTCAAAAGAAATACGAATATAAGTTGTTTTGCTCGTTGTGCTGCTTTGCATTCTGGATCTAGAAAAGCCTGTAGTCCACAGCATATCATAGCAACAAACTGCGCCTATAATGTTGTGAATAGAAACTATATTAATAATCACGCACTTATAATGATATATTATACAAATACTTTATATTATCTAGAGATTATAATTTCAAAATATATTTTAATGTATTTTTTTTAACCAATTAATTGGTCTCATTTTTCCGTGCACAAAAGTATTAAGGTTATGATTACTGAAAACTAAATAATATTTTACAAGATATTTTACATTTTGTGTCAAAAAATTGTTAAGTTCAAACTTTTATAACTCAAAAAGTACTTAATGAAAAAATGTTTTATTGTAGTGTTTTGGAAACCTTTTGAGATAAGCTATAAAAATATGCAACAAAATGTAGGAGGTTTTATTTAAAAAAATAAGGGTAATCTTGAAATGACCTTAAAGGACATGGTCAAGATCAAAGTCAAGGTCATCATCTTACTCTTCGCTTGAAATTATACAACTTTGCTATTAGACATTTTCTCCAAAATGCATTGTAACTGAAAATAGTAGGGGAGTCCGATACTTTTCGATGACTTTGTATATCACGTCTTTTGTAAAATAGATTTTGTAGATAAATTTGTAGTAGTTATATATCACTTCTTTTGTAGAAGAGATTTTGTAGATATTTTGTAGTATATTATAATTATAAAACAAACAAAAGTTTACTTATATAGTGGTACTTTTTGATATCACTTCTTTTGTAAAACAGATTTTTTAAAGAAATAACTGTTTGTAGTTTATAATATAAAGAAAAAGAAATTTTTGTAGCATTCAATCAAGTTTTAATTTATTATTTAAATACAACACGTGTTGTGCACCTGTTCTTTTTTTTAAAAAGGTAAGTTTTTCGAGATATCACACATTTTGTAATTTGTAATAGTATTGAAAAATTTTTTTTTCGCCGGCTTTTATTATATACTACTGCAGCGATAAAACAATACAAGTTTTTCACACAGTTCTTGGTTGAGTGATAACCGGAAATTATTATACAAATGACTTTTGTTACAAAGTTCAAATAATTCATATTAGTTATAAAACTGCAAAGTATAACGAAACTAGCGGCAGTACGGGTCCGTTTCTCAATTCGTAAATACTTCTTTTTAACTTTTAGATACTTAGAAATTACTCAGAAAATTATTTGTATATTGTGAACAGAAAATCACATAATGAGTGTTAGCAGTGTTTACGATTATTTTATGATTGACTTAGCAGGTAAATATTTCTCATTAATTGCGTCAATGTGTTTTTTTATATACATATTTTTTTATATACATGTTCTCAAAATTTTTAATATACATATAAATGCTAATGTCTTTACTTTTAACACGTACTATGTAAAAAACCTTTCTAAGTTATATATTCTCAGAAGGTTATAGTTATTGCCTGTTGTGTATTAAAAAAATTATTACAAATAGTCAGTGCTCGGTGTCTTGATAAAAAATAATGTATGTAAGTGTGCGTACATAATTTTTTAGTCGCTCAAATCAATCAATGTAAAGTGACTATTCGCTACAAAAACAATGAACACTCAATTTGAAATAATTTTGACAGTATTTAAATTTTGTTGGTGTTATAAAAAACGCGTCTTGACACAATGCTTTTCTAACAAAACTTTTCATGCTACACATTTTTATTAAGGAAGAATCGTGTTTGTATATTACCACAAAATATGTAATATCTTAAAAAACTTACTTTTTCAAAAAAAGATACGAACAGGCGCCAAGTACTACACACACGCATTGTATTTAAATTAAAAATCTTAATTCAAACTGCTTTTTATTTATACAATTGAGACTAAAATGAAATTAATTGGTTTTGACGTTTTTGAAATATTGCTCCGTGAATATCTCATCTCTTCTCAAATATCTGAATGTCGCGTATTTAAAAGCATGGTATGCTTGCACATTCGAGCGCGACTTTGTTGCGCGTGAACTTGGCGCGAGACACTGCCGTGTCTCTTGATATTTCATTTTTTTTTTATTGGGTATTTTACGTGCTTTTAGCTAATCTAGGCTATTAGACACATCTTGATATTTCATAATTTATTATTTCTTCATTAAGCCCGTCCTACATTGATTGCAAGCGCAAACGCAAGGAACAGATCTTGTAGAATTGACTAATCACGCTGGTCAATTGATTGATTTGATCAATACGATTAGTCAATTCTACCAGACCTGTTCCTTGCGCTTGCGATCAATGTAAAACAGGCTTTATACAATTTAAGGGGGTTATCGTGATTTTTCAACAATTTAAGAAGTTTTTGAAAAAATTACTACGTGTAAATAACATTATGTACAATATGTATTGTATATACAGGGTGAGTCATCTGAATCTATCACCTCCAATAACTCGTTTGTGTGGCCAGGAATCGAAAAAAGTTTCATATAAAAGTTGTAGGGTTTCGAGGGGGAACCAAAATGGCGTACCTTTCAACATTTGAGTTTGACCGAAAGTGGGTTACTTCAACCGGAAGTGGTTTTTTTAAAATAGAAACCCCCCTTTTTGACACCGGAAAATGAAAAAGCGGAAAATTTTACGTTCAGATATAACCTTGGCTGTTTTAAAATTTTCAAGATGGCGAACGAAGATGGCGGACAAAAATATTAGTCAACCGATTTGCACCAAATTAAGTTTACGAGGGTTTTTGAGGTTGCTGATCACGAATCTGAAGGCAGATTTGCAAAATTCAAAATGGCGGATCCAAGATGGCGGACGAAATTTTTAGCCGAAATTAATAGAAATTACTACTCTTAGCACTACCCAGGAACAACGGCGTGAACGTGGTAGTTTTTTGTTCCCTTTGGGGTGCTTTATTTACGTGAGTCCCCTTGTCTCTCACTATCGGGGTGCTTTATTTACGTGAGTCGCCTTGCCTCTCACTATCGGGGTGCTTTGTTTACGTGAGTCCCCTTGCCTCTCACTATCGGGGTGCTTTATTTACGTGAGTCCCCTTGCCTCTCACTATCGGGGTGCTTTATTTACGTGAGTCCCCTTGCCTCTCACTATCGGGGTGGAATTAACTGTTTGAAGATACAAATTAACTAAATAAAGCACCCCGATAATGAAAGGCAAGGGGACTCACGTAAATAAAGCACCCCGATAGTGAGAGGCAAGGCGACTCACGTAAATAAAGCACCCCGATAGTGAGAGGCAAGGGGACTCACGTAAATAAAGCACCCCGATAGTGAGAGGCAAGGGGATTCACGTAAATAAAGCACCCCGATAGTGAGAGGCAAGGGGACTCACGTAAATAAAGCACCCCGATAGTGAGAGGCAAGGGGACTCACGTAAACAAAGCACCCCGATAGTGAGAGGCAAGGCGACTCACGTAAATAAAGCACCCCGATAGTGAGAGGCAAGGGGACTCACGTAAATAAAGCAGAACAAAAGCAATAAGTGAATCAATTAATCATATTGAGTAGACTGTCTTACTGCTCGATTTGATTGATCGATTCGCTTAGGTCAGTATTCATAATCGGATCTTATATTTAAGATTGTCTTAAGTTTATCTTCAGATGGTGATACGAGTAATTTTATTGGCTGCAGAGCATCTCAAGAAGAAAAACTTAAGACGATGTTAAATATAAGATTCGACAATGAATATCAGCCTTACTGCTTACTTGTCTTAGCGACTTGCCGCCTTATGCATCGTCTATAATGGCAGTGAGAATAGTGGATTAAGGACTTCCGCANAAACTCTTTCGTATCGCGTTACGTTACGTTAAATACTGGCCATAAACTTAGATTCGTACGTAAACTTGAACTTTATTCAACGCACAAACAAAAATTAACTTAATGTAGCATAAGGCCTTGTTTATGCAGGCAATAACTGTTAACTTATGCCGGAACTGGTAAAGTTCAAATATAGGATTTCAATACTTCTATTTATACAAAATTGTCAAATGCGTATAAACAGAAGCATTGAAATCCTATATTTGAACTTTACCGGTTCCGGCATAAGTTACCAGTTTTTGCCAGCATAAACAAGACCTAAACGTGNTACGTTAGGTTTGTTTGTGCGTTGAATAAAGTTTAAAGTTACTTACGAATCGAAGTTTATGGTTATTACTTAAGGGGTAACACCACTGTAAAATTTTCAAAAAATCGCTTTTTTTTTTTGGGCTTAAAAAATCCTTTGAACCCTGTAGAATACGAGGAAAAAACTTTTATACGTGAAACTAATTTTTTTCATCGAAATTCCATGAAATTTGGGCGACCTTATTTCATAAGTTATCAACTGACGAAAATCCGCAACACGAGAAGTGCTCGAAATCTTGGTGCAATTGGAAGAAGGCGCAAGAAGCAGATACCTTGGACACTTTCCGTCACAAGTCACCGCTTTCCGAGGAAGTTTACGAAGCCATAAAACCTATTTATGAAGATTTGAGTCGGGACGAGTTACTAAACCGTTGCCTGGGCGGTTACACGCAGAATAGTAACGAAAGTTTTAATGCGACAGTGTGGAATTTGGCTCCTAAATCGTATTCAAGCGGCAAGACAGTCCTAAATATAGCAGCGGATATCGCTACATGCGTCTTTAATGATGGAATAACTAATATTTTACGTATTATGCAGCTTCTGGAAATGGAAATTGGCGTCGAAGCATATAATTTTTGCATCGAATCCGATGCAAAACGAATCAAGCACGCAGAGGCGC
>NW_018022846.1:30767-33320 GCF_002006095.1 Pseudomyrmex gracilis | reverse complement strand
TGGAGCAGAACCCCTCTATCTTAACTACTAATATTTTCTATTTTACAACGTATAAACAACTTACAAAGTTTTATATATTTTATATATATTTTTGTAACTATGTATAAAAGATTTTACTTGGCGTAACTTATTGATATAATTTCTTTTGTAGAATAGATCTTGTAAAGGAAGATTTTGATAGTAATACTTTTTCTAGAGATACGAGTTGCGCATGTACTTGGCGCCTTTTTTGATATGACGGTGAATACGGAGAAAGTGGCGGGTCTGGTGAGAGACTGGAAGGTCTCCAATGAAGCTTCGAGATCCGATTACAGACAAATACGTCTAACTTTTCAATACTCCCCGCCGATAAGCTGGGCTCCCAACCCCAAAAAAACTAATTGGGACGGCTTCAGGGCTTACCTTAAGGCCCGGCTTGCTAGAGCCCCACCTAGCTACAGGTTTAAAAAAAATTTAGAAGACGTGGCGGACTACTTAAAGAACGCCTTGTAAATGCCTACGAATGAAACTGCTTGTCAAAACCAAGAAAGCCAGTGACCAAGATCCAATGGTGGAATAATGAGCTTGAAAAGCTCAAGTCAGAAACAAGAAAGAAATTCAATAAAGCAAAAAGAACCGGCCTTGCGGCTTACTGGGAAGCTTTTAGAAGCTCCCAACGAGAATATAGCAAGGCACTCACGAAAGCGAAGCGGAAACACTAGAGACATTTCTGCGAAGGTATTGAGAGCGCCCCGAAAGCATCCAGACTTTGCAGAGTCCTCAGTTTAGATCATCGTCCTCAGTTGAGCTGTCTCAAGCTTCCAACGGGGAACATTACTGAGGAAGCATTGGAAACTCTAAAACATTTGATGGATGTCCACTTCCCAGGTATTAACATTAAAAAACAACATAGTCGGCTAAAGCTCAGGGAGTATAAGCCCAGGCAGTGACATTTAGCAGCAAAGGTTGTTTACCCGAGGGGAGTTGCATGGGCTGTTAAGACCTTCAATCCCTATAAATCACCGGGACCGGATGGAATCTACCCGATTCTCCTTCAGGAGGGTCTG
The DNA here is from genome assembly GCF_002006095.1 of Pseudomyrmex gracilis. Lineage (NCBI taxonomy): Eukaryota > Metazoa > Arthropoda > Insecta > Hymenoptera > Formicidae > Pseudomyrmex > Pseudomyrmex gracilis. Next base: position 32,274 of record NW_018022846.1, on the reverse strand, counting down.
GAGGTCCTAATTGGTCCACTTACAAAAGTCTTTAGAGCAATTATTGCCTAAGACATGTTCCTCAGACTTGGAGTGGAACGAGAGTCGTTTTCATACCCAAGCCTAGCAGAAATGGCTATATATTAGCCAAAGACTTCAGGCTTATCAATCTTACTTCTTTGGTTCTTAAGACGTCGGAAAAGTTGAGTGATAAGTTCCTGAAAAATGGCCCCTTGCGTACAAATCCACTAGACTCCTCTCAATATGCTTACAGAAAGGGCAGATCATCTGATACTGCCCTGCACCATCTCGTGGGCAGAGTTAAGGCACAGCTGAGGGCAAGGAAATATGCCTTGGGCGTATTCCTGGACATCAAGGGAGCTTTTGATAGCACCTTTTATGATGTGATCGGGAAGGCTATGACCATGCGTGGCATTCCAGCCGCGTTAGCGGACTGGATACAAAGCATGCTTACAGGAAGAACTTTGACTGCTAGTTATGGGGACTCGGTGGTGCATGGCTTTCCCGCCAAAAGTTGTCCACAAGGAGGAGTACTATCTCCCTTACTCTGGTATCTAGTGGTGGATGAACTTCTTGAGAAGTTGCGGGAGGCAGGCTTCTTCGTCTATGGCTACGTTTATGATGTTGCCATAGTGGTAGAGGGCAACTTTCTTGCGATAAGATATAATGGAAAAAGCACTTATGTTTACGCAAAACTGGTGTCAATCAAAAGGACTTAGGGCTAATCTATCAAAGATCAAGGCCATAATTTTTACAAGGAAATATAAACCTGAGGCCATTGAACCGTTAAGGTACTGGCATGAGGAAATAGAATACGTTCAGTCAGTTAAATATTTGGGAGTCTATCTAGACACCAAACTGAGCTGGAGAACACATCTCGAAATAAAGAGATCCAAATTTTACGCTTCTTTTTGTGCGTGTAAAGAGTAATGGGAAAGTCCTGAGGCATTAAATTAAATGTTGCTCTACGGATATACAAATCGGTATTGTTATTGAGACTAACATATGCTGCTGTGGTTTGGTGGTCCAGAGTAGAAAAAACGGAAACAAGAAACCTGTTACAAAACCTACAAAGTAACTATCTAAGGGCCTAAGGACTGCGGCAGGTGCTATGAGAACAACATCAACAGAGGTCTGTATTCGTCCGTTAAACCATCAAGTAGTTAGCGCCGCCAGACTCACAGCGTATAGACTAAAGTGTCAGGAAAAGTGGAGACAATTCGGGATAGATCATACCGAGCTCGGGTTTCTCCAGAAATCTCTCTTCACACTGAAACAAGACAAAATACCCAGGATATACCAAGTGAACAAGGCGTTTTCTATAAACCTGTCTATTAGAGCTGAATGAAGTAATAAAAACCTACAGATCTAACCGATTATAGATGCGTGGTTCACCGATGGATCTGGAGCAAACGACCGCTTTGGAGCAGGTCTAGGAAACAATCACAGAGAGTTTTTCTTTCTGGGTAAGTTAGCCACGGTTTTCTAAGCGGAAGTCTTGGCTATT
>NW_018022846.1:29108-30717 GCF_002006095.1 Pseudomyrmex gracilis | reverse complement strand
CTAAGGGCCTAAGGACTGCGGCAGGTGCTATGAGAACAACATCAACAGAGGTCTGTATTCGTCCGTTAAACCATCAAGTAGTTAGCGCCGCCAGACTCACAGCGTATAGACTAAAGTGTCAGGAAAAGTGGAGACAATTCGGGATAGATCATACCGAGCTCGGGTTTCTTCAGAAATCTCTCTTCACACTGAAATAAGACAGAATACCCAGGATATACCAAGTGAACAAGGCGTTTTCTATAAACCTGTCCATTAGAGCTGAATAGAGTAATAAAAACCTACAGATCTAACCGATTATAGATGCGTGGTTCACCGATGGATCTGGAGCAAACGACCGCTTTGGAGCAGGTCTAGGAAACAATCACAGAGAGTTTTTCTTTCTGGGTAAGTTAGCCACGGTTTTCTAAGCGGAAGTCTTGGCTATTCTGGAATGTGCAAGACTCTTGCTCTCAAAAGAGACGATGAGCAGGAGGATCCATATCTACACAGATAGTAAAGCCGCTATAAGAGCCCTTGCTAGGACCATCACTGAATCGTCAGTGGTTTGAGACTGCATATAAGCCCTGAACAGACTGGGAGACCATAACAAGATCACACTAGTCTGGGTACTCGGCCATAAAGGTATCCGCGGTAATGAGATAACGGACGGATTGGCAAAGCTAGGCACCTTAGAGGAACCAGAAAGTCGCCGTTCTCTTTGCCGTGGAAAAAAATTGCATCAGGGATCGGCTGAAGCGAGAGCATCAGAACTCCTGGAAGAAACTAAAAAGCTGTTGCCAGGCCANACTTCTGATGAGCCACCCATTGTCAAGCAGAGCTAAGGAAATGCTGGTTATGGATAGAAATAGATTAAGATTAAGTATCGGTCTTTTCACTGGACACTAGGCTTTCAGAGCACATTTGTACAACATGAGATTGGCCGACGAAACAACCTGCAGGGTATGCGGTGAGGAGAAGAANGACAACGAGCACATACTGTGTCGCTGTCCATCCTTAGTGCTCAAAAGGTTCAGATTCCTGGGCTGCATGTTTTTCTTTTTCTTTGTTTAAATGGCGCACGCCCCTTTGTGAGAGAATCAAATGCCAGTCTGTAGTCGTTTTTATATTCTCAGAACAAATAAGGGAGAGAGGAATGTGCAGTTGTTTACTACTACCACGCGATACACGGCCGTCTTCTCACAGTGGGCGTGCCCATCTGTGTCGGGCTCGTGTTCGAGGTAGTGTAACTATGATCGTTTTGTGGGAGGGGGAATTAATTCGGGATTACACCCGAATTAATTATTGGAGGTCCGATTAAGATCGCCGATCAACCGATAAACTTAGTTGAAAGGGATCGGCTCGGAAAAAATCCTTAGGTGGTGAGCGGATTCGAACTCGGGACCTCCAGGTTTGCAGCCCCTGCACTCATGCCGCGAGACCACTGGGCCGGTCCCCTGGACTGCATGTTTGTGGAGTTCGAAAACTTAAAAAATATTAAGATCGGCTACCTGCAAAGCTTGGCAGAAAATGCCGGGCTGAAGCAGATTGGCCAATAAGAAATTAGCGGGAATCACAAAAAATCTTATAGATCTAGGTGACATATAAGGAACTTTACTAGCCCACCCGCTTA
>NW_018022846.1:22111-25138 GCF_002006095.1 Pseudomyrmex gracilis | reverse complement strand
TTCTTTTTCTTTGTTTAAATGGCGCACGCCCCTTTGCGAGAGAATCAAATGCCAGTCTGTAGTCGTTTTTATATTCTCAGAACAAATAAGGGAGAGAGGAATGTGCAGTTGTTTACTACTACCACGCGATACACGGCCGTCTTCTCACAGTTGGCGTGCCCATCTGTGTCGGGCTCGTGTTCGAGGTAGTGTAACTATGATCGTTTTGTGGGAGGGGGAATTAATTCGGGATTACACCCGAATGAATTATTGAAGGTCCGATTAAGATCGCCGATCAACCGATAAACTTAGTTGAAAGGGATCGGCCCGGAAAAAATCCTTAGTTGGTGAGCGGATTCGAACTCGGGACCTCCAGGTTCGCAGCCCCTGCACTCAGGCCGCGAGACCACTGGGCCGGTCCTCTGGTCTGCATGTTTGTGGAGTTCGAAAACTTGAAAAATATTAAGATCGGCCACCTGCGAAGCTTGGCAGAAAATGCCGGGCTGAAGCAGATTGGCCAATAAGAAATTAGCGGGAATCACAAAAAATCTTATAGATCTAGGTGACATATAAGGAACTTTACTAGCCCACCCGCTTAGACGTTATTATTAGTATTATGAGTATTAATAAAATACACTATCAATTTTTTATTAACTACCATAACCTTAAAACCCCTTAACCCCGAAACCCTCAAAACCCCATGATCTCAAAGCCACATAACCTCAAAATCCTAATATCCCCATAACCCCTTAAAAACTACACCCTTTAATCCCTTCACCCCATAAACTTAAAACCTTATAACTCCATAACCTCAAAATCCTATGACCGCATAACCTCAAAACCCCATAACCTGAAAATCCTATGATCCTATAACCTGAAAATCCCAATAGCCCAATATTCTCTTAATTCTCTAACATTTTAACTCTTTAATCTCGTTACCTTATAACCTCAAAACTCCACATCTCCGAATACCCATAACCTAATATAACCTTAAAACCGAGGTCCGTTAAAGTCTATCACAACAGATTAAAGGTCATTTGAAGGTCAAAGTGAAAANAGCTGATTAAACAATCNAAAAAAATAGATGTATTGNTTTTTGAGGTCTCTGAATCCAAATTAGAGGATGGTTTAACTGCTTGATGTTAATTAGAGTCATTTCATGGTTAACTTAATATTATTTTAAGGTTAAACTAAAAACAATAACGTGTTGCTGTGAGCAAGTCATGACATTTTCAGTATTTAAGAGGGTGGCAGGGGGAAACTAGGGGGATGAGAGTGGTCCGTTTAGTGTGTAATTGACTTATTATTGTTAGTTGATTGTAAAAAACTTTATTTCAATTTTTTTACCAAAAAAATAAAANAGGCCGAAAATCTCCNTTATCGACCCTNCTCCTTTAGCGGTAATTTCGGAGTGGCCGGTATTACAGAATAAGAAACAGGTTCGTAGATTCTTAGGTTTTTGTTCTTACTATCGTAAATTTGTGAGAGGTTTTTCGTTAATAGCAAAGCCGGTATGCGCTTTAACTGAAAACTAATTCAAGTTTGTTTGGTCCAAACAATGTCAAGAGGCGTTTGCGGGTTTAAAACAAGCGTTGATCACACCTCCTATTGTTTCTTTTCTTTCAGAAGATGGAGAATGGATTTTGGACACTGATGNTTTTTGAGGTCTCTGAATCCAAATTAGAGGATGGTTTAACTGCTTGATGTTAATTAGAGTCATTTCATGGTTAACTTAATATTATTTTAAGGTTAAACTAAAAACAATAACGTGTTGCTGTGAGCAAGTCATGACATTTTCAGTATTTAAGAGGGTGGCAGGGGGAAACTAGGGGGATGAGAGTGGTCCGTTTAGTGTGTAATTGACTTATTATTGTTAGTTGATTGTAAAAAACTTTATTTCAATTTTTTTACCAAAAAAATAAAANAGGCCGAAAATCTCCNTTATCGACCCTNCTCCTTTAGCGGTAATTTCGGAGTGGCCGGTATTACAGAATAAGAAACAGGTTCGTAGATTCTTAGGTTTTTGTTCTTACTATCGTAAATTTGTGAGAGGTTTTTCGTTAATAGCAAAGCCGGTATGCGCTTTAACTGAAAACTAATTCAAGTTTGTTTGGTCCAAACAATGTCAAGAGGCGTTTGCGGGTTTAAAACAAGCGTTGATCACACCTCCTATTGTTTCTTTTCTTTCAGAAGATGGAGAATGGATTTTGGACACTGATGNTTCCGGGCATGGAATTGGTGCAGTTCTTTCGCAAAAACAGCAGGCAAACGCGCGAGTCATAGCGTTTTATAGTCGAATTTTAAGTAAAGCAGAAAGGAATTATTGCGTGACTCGGCGAGAATTGTTGGCAATAGTTGATTCGGTGAAATCGTTCCATCATTATCTTTATGGACGGAAANTTTTTGTTCNAACGGATCATGCATCTCTTAGTTAGCTTATGTCTTTCCGAGACTTGAAAGGACACTTGACGCGTTGGGTGAAAAGACTTCAACAGTACAATTTTATTATCAGCTATCGTAGTGNAAAGTCGCATAAAAATGCGATGGATTGTCTAGACGACTTTGTGCTANGTCAAAATGCAAATATTGTACGAAAATGGAGACAAAAGATGCTGAGAGATGCGAGGAACAGGTAGCCCGGATAGTTTTGGTTAAGAGCGCTGTAGAGAATTGGCGGAAGGAGCAACTAAAGAATCCAGCTATTTTAATTATTTTACAAAGCAAGGAGGTAGATAGGCATTCTTCGCGGGGAGAGGTATCTTCTAGAAGTGCNTCTGCAANATTTTATTGGTCCCTTTGGAACACGTAGAAATCCAGCATGGGATTCTGCATAAGAAATGGTTGTCCAAATTTGAAGTCTAATGTTCTTNAAATAATAGTCCCTCAGANAGGTATNAGGTGAATTTTGGAGGAGGCTCATAATGCTCNTTCTGGAGGATATTTTGGTGTAAACAAAACTCTGGAAAAAATTTGTAAGTGATTTTATTGGGCTTTTTGTTAGAAAGATGTCGAGAATTGGTGTAAATCCTGTAAGGTTTGTGTTGAAAA
>NW_018022846.1:13609-16661 GCF_002006095.1 Pseudomyrmex gracilis | reverse complement strand
GAAACAGCTGTCATTGGACGTCATTTGCTTTACATAACTTTTTTTTGAATCGTAAATAACAACACTTTATAATTTATTGAATATGTCAAAATTTGTGCCAAATAAAGTGTTTTTGCGGGGAGTTTTACTTTATTACTTTAATATGAACAAAAGTGCTGCTGAAGCNCATCGTATTTTAGTGGAAGTGTAAGGTGAACATGCTCTAGCTAAGCAAACGTGTCGGAAGTGGTTTGCACGTTTTAAAGCTGGTGATTTCGACTTGAATGACAAGGAGCGACCTGACTAGCCAAAAAAACTTTAAAGATAATGATTTGGAGGCATTGCTCAATGAAGACTCATGTCAACCACTTCAAGAATTGTCTACATCATTGGGAGTTGACTTATCAACGGTAGGAAAACGTCTTAGAAGTTTGAGCATGATCCAGAAGAAAGGACATTNGGTCCCATATGAATTGAAACCAAGNGACATTGAGAGGCGTTTTTTGAATGCATCAAAATGTATCAAAATGTGAACTGCTGCTTCAACGGGAAAAAAGAAAAGTTTTTTGCATCAAATTGTTACCGGTGATGAAATGGATCCATTACAACAATCCGAAGCGCAGAACGTCATGGGTTAAGCCCAGCCAACCATCAACATCAGTGGCAAAGCCGAATATCTATCTAAGCTCCTGCTCTGTATTTGAGATCAGAGAGGTGTGATTTATTATGAACTGCTAAAACCGAATGAAACCGTAACTGGGGATCGCTACCGACTACAATTGATGCGCTTGAGCCGTGCATTGAAAGAAAAACGGCCGGAATACTCCAAAAGACACGACAAAGTCATTTTCCTGCACGACAATGCTCGTCCGCACGTCGCAAAACCGGTACAAACATATCTGGAAACACTTAAATAGGAAGTCCTACCCTACCCGCCGTATTCTCCAGATGTTGCTCCTTTTGATTACTATTTGTTTCATTTGATGGCTCATAGCCTGTTTGAGCAGAAGTTCATTTTTTACAAAGATTGTCAAAAATGGGTCGATTCGTGGATTGCATCTAAAGACGAAGCGTTCTTCCGACACGGTATTCGTTCTCTGCCCGAAAGAATGGTCAAAAGTAGTAGAAAGCGATGAGCAATACTTTAATTAATGTATTTTTTTATTTTCATTTAAAGTAAATAATTTTTCTTCATTAAAACACGCTACGAATTAATTCCAATTCCTAATATAATCCTGNTCCAAAAGACACGACAAAGTCATTTTCCTGCACGACAATGCTCGTCCGCACGTCGCAAAACCGGTACAAACATATCTGGAAACACTTAAATAGGAAGTCCTACCCTACCCGCCGTATTCTCCAGATGTTGCTCCTTTTGATTACTATTTGTTTCATTTGATGGCTCATAGCCTGTTTGAGCAGAAGTTCATTTTTTACAAAGATTGTCAAAAATGGGTCGATTCGTGGATTGCATCTAAAGACGAAGCGTTCTTCCGACACGGTATTCGTTCTCTGCCCGAAAGAATGGTCAAAAGTAGTAGAAAGCGATGAGCAATACTTTAATTAATGTATTTTTTTATTTTCATTTAAAGTAAATAATTTTTCTTCATTAAAACACGCTACGAATTAATTCCAATTCCTAATATAATCCTGNTATATTTAAGGTTTATTATTTAAGTCAAAGATACTTGTATTTTATTTGTTTATTTCAGTTATTATTTCCCGTTCTTTGCCGAGATCTTATTTTTGTCGAGGAACGTCGTCGCTGCCGGANGACAATCAATGGCTTCACTAAAGAAGACCGCTTTGCTTACGGTTTTTGACCGTGATTTTTCCGTAATCTTAGAGCAANTGTTGAAGCAAAAACATGGGGTGTTCTTAANAGCGTTGGGTTCTCGGAAACTCTCCCCCTCCCTTGTCCGAAGATTATTAAAAAGAAAGAANCAAAAGACATTTGAGTTCGGCAGTGTGTTAGTTTACTCTGAACAGGAGTCTAGAGGAGAGCAGGTGACTCGCNGGAACTTTGAAGACGTCAGAAGCTAGTATCGATTAGGTCGGAGTTTGTGGAACTTGAATCCAGAAATCGATGGAAGCTGGTACATTAATTGTTGAGACAACAATTCTTGAAGAAAGAAAGCAGTGTTGCGCCAGGTTTGCTCGCTTGCGTTAGTCGCGCGGCAGTAAAGGCGGAAAAAGTTCTCTTGACGACGGTTTGTTTACGGCGGCGTTTGGAGAGGATTTGAGGATTCTACGGCGTTTGGACGCGCTTTTACGGCTCGAGCGTTATTTCTGTTGTAAAGCTAGTCAATAAAGCTCTTTTGTATTTAACCCGCGACTTCTTATTCTCGCGAGTTTGTGTGAATTGCGCCGAAGAGTGCGGAAGTGACGTACCGCGTGTGTGAGACGTAACAATATATACACACATATGTACANNGTGTTTTGTAAAGATTGTGCATCACTGTTCAGGTTCTGGTGGATCTCAATTTCTTCGGTTGTTATCAATGTTTATTCTTTCTGACGAGTAAATTGTTTGCTTTTTTTTGCTTCTATAAGTATGTGTTTCTTACTTTACTTAACACCTATTTCTTTTTACTTTTGGTTTTCTCTCTAAAATCATCATATGAGAATTTCGTTATTGATGTCATTTAGTTGAGTATAGATGCGCACTATCTATTAATCTCGGTAAGGTGTCAAGTATTAATTTATATCATTATGGTTTATTTGTTGTTTGTTGGCAAACCTACTTACAAACTTTGTTAACTTTTTTCAGAAAATTGGTTACTACTGATGAAGACCTAAACTAAGGTCAAAACGTTTGATTTGGAATAAATAAGTATTATAATATAAAACAAACATCCTGTTACTACCTTGCATCGTCCCGCATCCACACATCATTAATTTTTTTACAAGGTCATCGTCACTATTTATATTTAAGTTTTTGGTGCTGAACAACTGAGAGCTGTCAAGAGTCCAGTTACGAGTGACAAAAATAGCTTGTAAAGACAAAAAACTGGAAAGAAGGATAAATATGCATTTTAGGTCACACCACCGATTTTGATGTGCTTTAGATATG
>NW_018022846.1:11093-12559 GCF_002006095.1 Pseudomyrmex gracilis | reverse complement strand
AAAAAAGGATGATTAAGTTATTTAAATAATTCTACAATTATTGCAGATTTTTTATTTGTTTAAGCGAAAAAATGAGAAATAATTCACTTGTCTCTTTTATTAACAGCNCGTCTTGTGACAATTATCTTGTATCTCGATTTTGCTTGTTTTTGCTCTCTTTGCCGCTTGCTGTCAACTAGCGATANCAGTAAAGTGAAGTACACAGAAATNGAAACTTTTTCTTTTTCTATNCAAAAGCGAAGTAATGAAAATGATACTTCCGTTGGTATAGAAATAAGAAAATTTAATGGCAAATTGGTATTTCAGCATATTTCCTGACATAAGATAATTATACTGGTAACTACTGTAAAACACACAAAAAATCACTTTGTTACGTGAGTTTTTATTTTATTACAGCGACGTATCTAACCTTTCTTATGACTTAAAGTCCGGTTTCATTACATTCTAATAATATGAAAAGAGAATATAAAAGAAGTACGGTATCATATACTCAATACAACATGTGGCTTTCTGTAAAGTTAAAGAATTGTAGATTATAGCAGAGCTATTATATGTAATTGGACAATAAAGTACATTCATTTGCATCAGTTATATATATACTTTGATATACTACTGCAATACATAACTTTGTCAAACGTACTATCAAGTTTTTTTTTTATACAGAGTTTTATTCTCATGTATGCAATTTCTTATNCATAATGACACGTTCAATATAACTAGCAAAAAAATAACAGACATAACTTATCCAGTAAACTTTTAAAGCGTCGTTACAAAAATAGTTTGTGCCTGATAGTAAATGTACATCGTACTTTCTCTACAGAAAAATACAAAAGTCAGTCCATAGTTCTCTGTCTTAAAGTTACATGATTATGTAAATATCTTTTGACAGATATTTGAAGATTTTTATTTTTTGCATATAAAACTTGCATTTTATCTTGTGTATATAAAATTTTGTTAGCAAGTTTTTTAGTGNTTAACCTAATGTATTACAAACAGGTTTAAAATTTTTATGCTATATACTGGAAAACTTACTTAAGATAACCGATACAACATGTCCAATAAGAAAATGCAAGCATTTCGGAGATATCAACGTATTATTTTATGGCATCTTACTGCCTGCAGCTGTTGGCAAGACTCCACAAAATTCAGTTGGATTTTCTTAATATTTGTGATTTCGCTGCCTTTGGCATTAACAACTTTCATGTTAAATATATGTTATCAGAACAGAAATAACGTACCACGTATGATATCTGCATTGGGTTTGGCATTAAGTGCATTTTCTGTTGTTTTCAAGGTACAACGAAAAATTCAAAATACTTCTACAAAATATAAATCAGTTTTTTATGCTCCAACTAACATATTGCTATTAACAGAATTTACAAATAATACTGGTAAATGTTTACAAAAACGGAGCACTTTTGTTGGTCAATGACCTCGACATATGTTGTCAAGAACACATCCCTGAA
>NW_018022846.1:8353-10238 GCF_002006095.1 Pseudomyrmex gracilis | reverse complement strand
ATATGTTTTCATGATTATAATCTTGAATAACATTCAAAAGATTTGAGCCGTCGTTCCTTGTTTGTTACAAACTTTATTATAAAAAATATGAATTATTATTTAATATATTATTATAAAACATATGGATCATTATTTAATATAGAGAAAGCAGCTCCATTGTGACCTTGACATATGTTGTCAAAGATACTCTCCTAAGTAGTTTCCAATACTTTTAGCCATCGCTTATTGTTTATTCAAATAGGNATTTATAAAAAATATAATTACATAAACAATTGTTACAATGACACTCCTACAAGAGTTCCAAAGTTGGAACATTTTAAATCCATGTAGAACCTCGCTTCACGTGAATAAATCCAGCCATAATATAAATGAAAAGAGGGATGTTGCTTGCAAAAATTCCGGTAGTTTTGATTTTTATATCTTAAAGTTCAATGTTTTAATTAAAATTCCGAGGTTTCTAACTCAGCAAATCGCCGCTTGCGCCACCATCTTGGAAAAATAACGTCTAGAACGAGGGTTAGAAAATTAAAAATTTTTTTGTAAGTAANTTAAAGGTAAAGATTTTGAAACTTTACCTTAGTTAAAATACAAGTTAATCCATAATGAAATTAATTGAATTAAAAGTTACAGTAATAAAAAAGATTAATTAAAAAGTTAAAAGTTAAAATTGTTTTACTATATGAGCAAGTGTCCGCTGTTATTGTGCACATTTCCTCTACCACTGCAGTAGGATGAGTCTCAGATGCGACAAAATAAATTTGACGTGGCAGGATGTGTCGATCAGACATAGACTCAATCAGACATGAGTTGAAACGGACACATGACAGTCTCAATCGGACACAGTACCAATCGGACACGAGGTGAAACGGACAGTCTTAATCGGACACAATCCCAATCAACCACATGACGAACTCAATCAGACACAGTTTCAAACGGACACAAGTTGAAACGGACATACTAGGAGTAAAACAAAACTCCTTTTTTATGCTCTTTTTATTTGTATGAAAGCGTGTAAGCACGGGAGGCTGCGCTCCCCCTCAGAGAGAGTGATTTCTTTCCTCTTCCTGCACTCCCTTCCAATTTCGCTTTAAGGAAAGTTGAAACCTATGTGGAATTTTGCTTCAGTTTTAGCCACGTTATCAATGTACACTCGCACATTTTGTTTTTTTTTTTATGTTATTATTTTAAAGTGCCCATAACCGTCAAAGCAATTTTTGCGGGCCACATTATTTTTCTCTTTCCTCTCCTTTCACTGTCTTCAATCTGGTTTTTCCCACCATCCNTTTTCCTTTACCATTCTTTTTCACACATGTGGGGATTGTACAGTATAATACTACCACGCGATACATGGCCGTCTTTTTACATTGGGCGTATCCATCTGTGTTGAGCTCATGTTCTGATGTTATTACCAGAGATGTGCAAAATAGGTATCCAAAGCCATTTAAAATAGAAAATGCAAAACAAGACTTTTCCATTTGAAAATGCAAAATGCAAAATAGTTTCAGATACCCATTTAAAATAGGAAATAGAAAATAGGCATTTTTAAAATGCTTTTTCAAAGAAAAATGGATTTTTTAATATTTATATTTTATATGTATTTATATATTAAAATTTTTTATTTTAATTATTTATATATATTTCTTATTACTATTTCTTATATCAAAAAATTCATCGTTTTCAAATATTTAGTTATTCTTTTGAAATGACATTTTGCTCTTTAGAAGTAAAACGTGATGCTTTCAAAAGAACAAGTTTTTCAAAGAGAGAATCTCACATTTTTCTTCTGTGAGATCTCATAATTAATCCTCTATACGAGAAAAGGCGTTCTATTGGCGCTCATAGAGCTTATAGATATGGAGTGGGAATAGCAGCGACGAGCTGTGAG
>NW_018022846.1:6248-7628 GCF_002006095.1 Pseudomyrmex gracilis | reverse complement strand
AATAACCTGTAAAGTAGCAGCCAGTGCAAGGAAATAAAACAAACTAACGGTATTTTTTAATAGAATTAAGTAAAAAAATGGGTTGAATGAAAAAATTATAAAGAAAAATAATCATCTTATTTTTGTAAAAACAAATATCAAAGATTTCTTGATGCTAAAAGTTTTTAACGCTGCGATTAATCATAGTTTTACGCACGATTCTATCTTCAAACATATGAAAAACTAAGATATTTTTGACAACAACAGAATAAAATTGATAAACTGTATTATTGAAACATGTTCAAATACATTTATATTACAAAACTAAATTCTCAAGACGCTGGAAAAACACAATACATACGTCACAAATATTCAAAACTAATACATTTTTATCATCAATACAATATATATATATACTATACTATAGTATACTGAATATATATTTTATTGATGATAAAAATGTATCAGTTTTGAATTGTATTAGTTTTGAAGTATAAACTATATGTTAAAGTAATATATGTTAAAGTATAATATATGTTAAATATATATAATACATTTGTTAAAATATAACATACTATAATATACTTGTGTTTAAAGTATAATATATTTTTTTAAAAGTATAATATATTTTTCTTTTCTTTTAACCTATTTTTTTATTTTATTCTATTAAAAAATACAGTTAGTTTGTCTTATTTCTGTGCACTGGCTGCTACTTTACAAGTTATTTCAGGAAATAAAACATATCTCGTATATCACGTGGCACTTGCGCAAGCACATTAAAGAAAGAAAAACAGTACATGAGCAGGACAGAAGTATATTTTTTCTGTCTCTCAAATCTTGCTCACACTTCCCACTCATTGCTTGAAGAGGCTATACCCACTCCATATTTAAGCTTTATGGATAACAGAATGAACATATACTAGGAGCGTCACTGCGTAGTACATATATTGATAATCAAACTCTATTTTTGTTAAGGTTTGAGACCGTAGGCGATGAAATTGTTTTTAAAAAATGCAAATATAAAGTGTCCTCTCAATTCTTAATACTTTTATGTCTCCACCAATTACATTGTATTATTACTGTAAACACTGATACATAATCTAGCGGAACTTTAGCAACTCTTGAGTTTATTTCGTTATAGATAAAAAGAGCAGTGGAAGAAGTATTTATGTATATTAGTTTGATTGCGTTTCGTTATTTACTGCCAATATTGCAAATCTATAGTACATATAATGTAAAGTATGGATTTAGTACTGGCAGTAAATATCAAAACCCAGCCTTTGTATATGTATGTATAAGAGAAACAAACAAATACGTAGAAAACAAAAATAGAAGTTAGACTGTATCTCAAGTAATTTTTTACGAGAAAATTGTATGTGAAATAGAAACTGGATAATCAAA
>NW_018022846.1:0-1799 GCF_002006095.1 Pseudomyrmex gracilis | reverse complement strand
TGTAATCAATTTTGTAGAACAAATTTGATAAAGACCAAAAACTATGGTCGAAACGTTATTTTGCAAACGATTAAATAAAGAACATCATTATTACATTTACACACACCAACAACTGTGCTTTTGACTCCAACTGCCTTGCCACTTCTTTTAAAATAATTCAAAACTAATACATTTTTATCATCAATAAAATATATATATATACTATACTATATTATACTGAATATATATTTTATTGATGATAAAAATGTATCAGTTTTGAATTGTATTAATTTTGAAGTATAAACTATATGTTAAAGTAATATATGTTAAAATATAATATATGTTAAATATATATAATACATTTGTTAAAATATAACATACTATAATATACTTGTGTTTAAAGTGTAATATATTTTTTTTAAAGTATAATATATTTTTCTTTTCTTTTAACCTATTTTTTTATTTCATTCTATTAAAAAATACAGTTAGTTTGTCTTATTTCTTTGCACTGGCTGCTACTTTACAAGTTATTTCAAGAAATAAAACATATCTCGTATATCACGTGGCACTTGCGCGAGCACATTAAAGAAAGAAAAACAGTACATGAGCAGGACAGAAGTATATTTTTTCTGTCTCTCAAATCTTGCTCACACTTCCCACTCATTGCTTGAATAGGCTATACCCACTCCATATAGCTTTACCCACTCCATTTAAGCTTTATGGATAACAGAATGAACATATACTAGGAGCGTCACTGCGTAGTACATATATTGATAATCAAACTCTATTTTTGTTAAGGTTTGAGACCGTAGGCGATGAAATTGTTTTTAAAAAATGCAAATATAAAGTGTCCTCTCCATTCTTAATAATTTTATGTCTCCACCAATTACATTGTATTATTACTATAAACACTGATACATAATCTAGCGGAACTTTAGCAACTCTTGAGTTTATTTCGTTATAGATAAAAAGAGCAGTAGAAGAAGTATTTATGTATATTAGTTTGATTGCGTTTCGATATTTACTGCCAATATTGCAAATCTATAGTACATATAATGTAAAGTATGGATTTAGTACTGGCAGTAAATATCGAAACCCAGCCTTTGTATATGTATGTGAAAGAGAAACAAACAAATACGTAGAAAACAAAAATAGAAGTTAGACTGTATCTCAAGTAATTTTTTACGAGAAAATTGTATGTGAAATAGAAACTGGATAATCAAACCCCCATTTAAATGGAAATGTAAAATAGGTTTTGAAAAAATATATTTTNAATATAAAATACAAAATAGGCAGTTTACATTTTGCATTTCTATTTTAAATGCATCCATTTCAAATAATGCACATATCTGATTATTACTTAAGATTGCCTTGTAGAAGAGGATTTAATTCGAGGATTTTTACTTGAATTAAGTTTTGGAGGCCCGAGTCAGTTCAGTCAGCCAATCAATCGATTTCACTTGATTGAAAGAGACTACGAAAAAATTCTAAGATAATAAGCGGATTCGAACTCGGGATCTCCATGTTCGCAGCCTCTACATTCTGCGAGATCAGTGGGCTGGTCTCTCGCAGANACAAATTATAGAGTGGTCAATAATTCTCTCGTGAAATTTGTCAAATAGTAAGTCAAAAGGCCGATNCGAGTAGTAAATACAAGGTGATCGTGTATAAGTGATAATCTTTATTTCATAAACAAACGTTTTGGTCCACAGGTTTGGACCTTCTTCAGTGTGAATGATACAAATAAACTCTAACAAAAATTAATAAAATAAGCGCAACCATTCCTTTAAGTAAATATATAATAAAAAAAGTACTCACTA
>NW_018022845.1:15354-17727 GCF_002006095.1 Pseudomyrmex gracilis | reverse complement strand
TCTTTTTGTTCTTTATAAGTAAAGTTTTGGTTATTCATTTTGAATATTACTTTATTATATTATAAGAAGAAAATAATATTATATATAATATTAGTAAAATATATATATATATTAATAATATATTACTATTATATAAATAAATAATAATATATTGTTACGTCCTGGACTCCACGGGCTCTTTCATTTTGCAACGGAATATAGTTAATAAGTCTAACAATAATCTTAAAGAATAATCCTTGTAACGAATTCCTGGAAAGAGAAACGAGAGCCAGCCGGGATAAGATAGACACGTCCGAACTAGCTGCCATATTATAAACAAAACCCGGCTGGACAAAATATGACAGACGGTCTCGCGCCGAACAACGCACAATACGCGATCAAGCCTAGAGCACCTGGACCAATAAACAAACCTTATCGACCCTTGAGAGGAAAATTTTAACGGACAATAGCCCTTTGTAGAACCGCGGACACTCGCGATTTCCAGCAACCGTCACAGCTCTCGTAACCTTAGAAGGGAAGTCGTAAATCAGGAGGCTAGAGTCGCGACTTGCAGACATAAACAAGATAGGACACGTACCGATAAGCGAGATCTAAACAAACGATGATCCCATCGATCCGGAGAATCGACCAAAGGGAAAAAGGTCTTTGCCCCGGCGGTCAACGAACGAGGGGGCGAAATTTTGGGAAAAGACGATGGAGAAGGGGAGATCAACCCGCGAGTATAAAAGCCCTGGATCCTCGATCGAGCAGTCATTATTATCTGAGCAGTCATTATTATTCGTGCAGCCATTATTCGTTCATTCTTGCATTCATCCACCAGTACGTAATTCAATCTTCAAAGAGTAGCCTCTCGCGATAGAGTCAGTGATTAACGATCAATCGGTCAGTCAATCCGAATCAAAGAAATTTCGCAAACCTCTCCTTTGTTGAACCTGCTGAGGATCCCGCCGACTTCCCTGGCAATCATCTGCGAGCAGCGTGAATCCAAGCGAAACAACTGCGATCAACCACCGAGCAACCTTGCCAATCTCCACCGTCGTTATCATCCAAGTATATCACCGAGTACATTGTAAGTCTCACTAATACAGATTCGTACATCTTTTGCATTTTGATATGAGCAGCAGTCAAGATCATCAATTCTTACAACCAATTCTAATTCTCGATACACAACGTAANNTAATGNTTCCGAGTACCGTAATAACAATTGTGAACATTTATCCAATCTATAATTCAATGATAGTGATTTACTCTTAATTGATTATCTCGATTTGCTACTCATAGTCAAATGAACATCGCCTATGTTAAAATAGAATCTTCCGAACAATAAACCCTCTCATTTTACGATCTCTTGCAGAGATCGGATCCGACCGACGGATCCGACCGACGACCCGTAGCTAACTAGTGTCAATGTATTTTGACAAGAAATGATTTCTCGTTAAAACACTCTGGACTAAAATTTTTTGTTAACTTCAATCCAGCTCAAATATCTTGATGTCAATACAACAAACCATTCCGCCGCTTGTAACTATACGCGGAGANCTCTCTAATAATAATCGATATAAAACACGAACCGTCTCACCTGATCTGTACGTGC
Source organism: Pseudomyrmex gracilis (assembly GCF_002006095.1). Classification (NCBI taxonomy): domain Eukaryota; kingdom Metazoa; phylum Arthropoda; class Insecta; order Hymenoptera; family Formicidae; genus Pseudomyrmex; species Pseudomyrmex gracilis. Next base: position 16,133 of record NW_018022845.1, on the reverse strand, counting down.
CTATCTAAAGCAAATTCATGCGGAGTCTACTTATGTTTTTCTTGTTATTATTATTGTTTTCACCAATCTATTTGAATAAACGATTATGTTAATCTTTTCGTAACAAATCCGGCTTTAATTAATTTAACTCTTACGGACCTTGTCTAACTAACAAACTATTATTAGTAAACCACCCTCGATTAACAACCCGTTCATTTCTCGATAAAAATCGCGTGGTTCCGTCCTTGGTAATCGAGACTTGCGTCTTAGACCTAAAAAAGAACCGACGAGTGAGAATACGTTAGACAGAGAAAATCGAGTAACCCCGTTGGCCTGTCTGCGTTGCCGAACTGTCTCGCTCGACCCGCGCATTTCTGACTTCCTTCCTTGTGTCAGTGTGCCGGGATAGGTATCACGTTTGCTTGAATGTGTCAGGGCGTCTGTTGCGTACTACCACNAATGCCCGACCGTAACCATAGGCTCAGGACGTAACAGATCTTTGAAATTTTGGGGGCTCGTCCGGGATTTAAAACGCGAATTTGAGGAATAGGAATGACTACGAGGTCCATGACAAACAAAGACAAAATAAATAAAGCATATAAAGCCGCGATCGAATNTGGAACGCGAAGAAAGCTAACAAAACCGACAGCTACTTCTACGCCAGAACAAACGGCGGGTGCTTCGCACATTGAGCTTGACGAAAGTAATATCAATCCATTTGCTTCATTTACATCGCTACCTCAAACACCGTTACGATCAACAACGAAATTTAGTGATAGTATAATGATCAAACCGTCGTC
>NW_018022845.1:13330-14979 GCF_002006095.1 Pseudomyrmex gracilis | reverse complement strand
AATTCTTAAAACGGGTGTATGGTTCTCCTAAAAGCGTGTATCAATTACAAGGAGAATTAGGATGTATTTATCAAAAGAGTAACGAAGATGTAATTACCTATGCAAATAGAGTAAAAATGTTAGGTAAACAAATATTAGAAACTTACCAGGAAGCAGATGATAGCTCGCGTATTCAAAACATTAAAAAAGATTTAGAGAAAGACATGTGCAAATGTTTTATACGTGGATTGAAACCGGAGGTTGAACAACGAATCTCCAGAAATTTGGATGTTCAGGGAACTGTAGCTGACGCATTACGGATAGAAAGAGAGTTACGCACTATAAATGACATACGACAAGGGAAACACGTTAACTCGAGTACCGACAAGACCACAGCGCATAAACAAGAAACTTGCCAAATATGCTATAAAGAGGGTCACACAGCTGGACATTGCCAAAAACTCGGGTTATTTTTCCAAAATAAACATAATTTAGGATCTGAAATTTTAGTTTGTCAAATTTGTCAAAAGCGCGGACATAGTGCCGATAAATGTCGCCTTCGCGAACCGCGAGCGCGTCAAAGTATAAACGTAGTGCGAGAAAATCGCGTCACCTGTCAATTGTGCTCGAAATCGGGCCATAACGCGAAAGATTGTAGATCGAGTAACAATTTGAATCGAAATAATAATAATTTACCCGTGACTTGTCAGTGGTGCGATAAGACCGGTCATTCTGCGAAAGATTGTTGGAAAAAGCAAAATGAACAACGTAATTGTTCTCAACCACTTAGAACAGTATGTCAAATTTGCAACAATTATAGTCATACTGCCAAAGACTGCCGTTTAAATCAGTCTCGGTCGATCAGCGGTTCGTTTTGTCGATACTGTAAAGAACCGGGTCATTTTCTAGAAAACTGCGAATAACGTATCGCGAGTAACAATCGTAGAAAAGAAAACAATCAGGGAAACTTCGCCGGCCCCTCGAAGACGGGTGTGCCACAGGGGATCGAACGAGGTTCACACCCCGTTGCAGCAATGGGCCCCGCGTCCAAGTAAATTCTGACAAAGCAGACATACATCCATTAACGATAAACCTTGACAGACACAGACGACTACCCACGGTTCGAATTAAATTAGCCGATTCAATACCGCTCATAACGTTGTTATTAGACACAGGTTCCGGACCGAACGTCATTAAAGAGAAATATGTACCCGAAGACGTAGAAATTAATCGATCAAGTATTTTAAAATTAAGCGGCATAAACAACTATCCGGTATATACCTACGGCGAAATCACCCTAACACCATTTGAAATACCTGTAAAATTTCACATTGTATCAGACGACTTTCCGATATCACAAGACGGTATATTTGGAAACGACTTTTTTAATCAAAATAATACTAAAATAGATTACACGCAAGAACATCTAGATATCTCCGGAATTAAAATACCCTTCTTTTCTCAAGAGACTGTAATGGTAGCACCGCGAACGGAATCTTCATTTTACGTTAAAATAGAGAATCCCGAAGTTAAGATTGGGTATTTGCCAAAATTAAAACTAACGCACGGTATATATCTAGGAGATACCATAGTAGAAAACGTGTCCGGAAAGGCCTATTTGAATGTCGTAAGCACGCGAGACGACGAAGTCGAAGTCCGAGTTCCGACTT
>NW_018022845.1:10107-12355 GCF_002006095.1 Pseudomyrmex gracilis | reverse complement strand
GTATTAAAACCGTAGACGATCAACCGATAAATACTCGGCAATATCGATTTCCTCAACTTCATAAAGATGAAATAAATAAACAAGTTGGAGAACTATTAAAAGGAGGAATAATAAAACAATCACAATCGCCATACAATACACCTATATGAATAGTGCCCAAAAAAAAAGATTCGCAAGGAAATAAACGCTGGAGAATAGTATTAGATTTTCGCGTGTTAAACGAAAAAACAATTGGCGACGCTTATCCGCTACCTAACATTGTAGATATTTTAGATCAATTAGGAGGAGCTCGATACTTTTCCGTGTTAGATTTAGCATCTGGATTCCACCAAATAGAAATGGATTCCGCAGACAGTCATAAAACTGCGTTTACAACTCCGTTTGGACATTACGAGTTTGAGAGAATGCCTTTTGGTCTAAAAAATGCCCCTGCGACTTTTCAACAATTAATGGACATTGTTCTATCAGAGCTGCAAGGACAGGAATTATTTGTTTATATGGACGACATTGTGATCTATGCCACCTCACTAGAAAAACACCAAAAGAAATACAATGCATTAATCGATAGACTACAAAAAGCTAACTTGAAATTACAACCGGATAAATGTAAATTTTTAAAAACGGAGGTCACTTATTTAGGGCATGTAATTAGCAAAAATGGAGTTTGCCCAGATCCGAAGAAATTAGAAGCCGGTTATCACTTTCCTAAACCCAAGACTCCTAAAAACATTAAACAATTTCTTGGACTCGCAGGATATTATAGGCGATTCATTCCGAATTTTTCAAAATTTGCCAAACCATTAACAAATTTATTAAAAAACGACTCTCGGTTTGAGTGGAGAACCACTCAAGATCAATCGTTTGAAATATTAAAACAAAAGTTATGCGAAGAACCTGTGCTGCAATATCCAGATTTCTCAAAGCCATTTATTCTAACTACTGACGCTTCAGGAATAGCCATAGGGAGAATTTTATCGCAACGAGAAGTAAACAAGGACAGACCAATAGCTTATGCGTCACGCACACTGACGGACAACAAACTGAAATACGACACATACGAAAAAGAAGCCTTAGCTATAGTTTATTGTGTCAAACATTTTAGACCATATTTATACGGACGAAAATTCACTCTAGTCACCGATCATAAACCTTTAATATGGTTCAAAAACGCGCAAGATGCAAATATGCGAATACTCCGTTGGAGATTGAAATTAGCCGAGTATGACTATGAAGTAATATACAAAGCAGGGAAGACAAACGTGAATGCAGACGCCTTATCCAGAAATCCAGTAAACCTTGACGAAGAAAATTGCAGAGTAATTAAAGATCAGAAGCGATTAAATCCAAATAAATCTGAAGATGCCGATCAAATTTCAAAATGGTTGAAAGACGATGACGAGTCAGAAGACAAAGAGTTTGAACTGCGTTACTCTGACGAAGAAATTGAAGAATCAACATTGGATAATGACGACGAAAGAAATTTCGAAAAATTTGACGATTCTATTGATCAAACAACCGCTGAAATTCGCGAACAACCAACAACAATCGATCGGAGAGAAACGCGAAGTCAAGCAGCCAAACGACAAAACCAGATCGAAGAAAGTGAAGAAGATCATCAAAGAAACGATCCTCCAGATAAAATAAATAATAAATCGGAAAGAGACAAAGAAACCGAAATCGAAGGAAATGACGAAGAAAGCGAGGAAGAAAAAGAAAAACAGAGACAGAAAATTACTAAAAAACACGAACTAAAGAAGAAACTCAAACCAACGATAACACAGCCACACAAAAAAAAAAAATTTCTTTGGCCTGGGGATCAGACCATGTTTATTATATATTTTTGGGGTCGCTGAATCCGAATCCGAGGTCCATTAAACCCCATCGGGTCGGAGTTCCGCCATAACCTCAAAAAACACCATAATCTGAGCTCGAAACCCATATATAATCTTTTGATCCAAGCCACAAAAACCAATGCTATTGAAAACCCATGCTATTGAACCCCATGACCCATTAACCCCATAATCCCATAACCCTATATCCCCATAGCTCCATAAGCCTATCACGGTGATTAAAATGTCAATCATTCATGACTAAAGATTTCCTAAATTTATGGAATTAAATAAAATAATTCTATGACCTTGCATTCTCACTGTACTCATAAAATAAACATTTGCTTCTGTTAGAACGAAAACATGGATTTCTGCTGAAGAAAATGAATCTGATAGTGAAGATAGCGATACTATCGTAT
>NW_018022845.1:3337-9947 GCF_002006095.1 Pseudomyrmex gracilis | reverse complement strand
TCAGATTATGGTGTTTTTTGAGGTTATGGCGAAACCCCGACCCGATAGGGTTTAATGGACCTCGGATTCGGATTCAGCGACCCCAAAAACATATAATAAACATGGTCTGATCCCCAGGCCAAAGAAATGTTTTTTTTTGTGTGGCTGTGTAATTGATATTCAGTCAATAAACAACTGTATCATCGAATCTCGCGAATTACTATTTTTGCGAAAAGACAATATAATATATTTCGTAGATATCAATGGAAATAATCCTTTAGATTCGGGCGCGCAAAAGTTGTTTGAGCGTAACGAATTGCCTAGTTTAGGAACTCTCACAATAGGTAAAGCCAAACTCATAAAATATAAAAACCAATACCATATGGCCTTAGCTATTAGCGAAGGACAACGAGAAAGACCTACCGAAACATTAACCTACATTACTACTGCATTAAAAGACTCTTTACTTTAAGCTGAAAATTTAAAACTAGAAACATTAAGCATTGCAAAAACAGAATATATTAATAATGTCCCTTGGGATAACATTAAATCTACCTTGCAACTAACATTCATCAATACGTTCGTTAAATTAATAATATGTAACGGAACACTTAAATACCCTCCTAAAGATCTGAGACCGATAATAATAGGAGAAACTCATTGTTCTCCGACCGGAGGACATCGCGGAGTAAACAAAACCTATAATCATATTAAACACAATTACTACTAGGAAAATTTAAAATTAGACGTACAACGCTACATCCAACAATGTTTACAATGTCAACTAAAAAAGTTAGTTAGAGCAAAAACAAAACAACCTATAATAATTACTGACACCCCTGGCTCAGCTTTTGATAAAGTTGCAATGGATATAGTAGGACCNCTGCCGGAAACCGAGAAAGGAAACATATATATACTGACCTTGCAAGATCAATTAACTAAATTTTGCATGAGAATACAATTACCAAATCAAACTGCCGAGACAATAGCCGAAGCTTTTGTAAATAAATTGATTTGTGTACTAGGCGCCCTTAAGGCCATCTTAACTGATCAAGGAAGAAATTTCATTAGCGATGTAATGAGAAAGGTAGCAAAAATATTTCGAATCCGCAAATTCCGTACGACAGCTTTTCATCCGCAATCTAACGGGTTATTAGAACGATCACATCACGCATTAGGCGAATATTTAAAACAATACGCGAACAAACAAAAACAGTGGGACAAATGGATAGGATTAGCAATGTTTAATTATAATACTAGCGTACACGAAGCAACTAAACATACACCTTACGAATTAGTTTTTGGCAAAATAGCACGAGTTCCTTCCAGCGAACCTCTAGCACTAAACGACAAATTGGCAAGTTACGACGATTATTTGATAAACTTAGTAACTCAACTGCACAATATCCAGAAAAACGCTCGAGAAAATGTAATCGAGGCTAAAAACAAATCTAAGATCTATTATGATCGAAAAATCAATCCACGAATCTTTAGATCAGGAGATCAGGTGTTTTTATTAAAAGGACCTAAACCTGGCAAATTTGGAGACCAATACACCGGCCCTCACGAAGTTTTAGAAGTTCTAAACAGAAATAATATAAAAATCAGAATTAAAAAGAATAGCCGCATAGTACATTCTAATCGATTGAGAATATCATACATAAAACCTGGATCGATAACCTGATTTTGGATTTCAGATGGAGAATCGAGAAAAAGCGATAATTACCGTCATAATTTTTATTATGTCTACGTACAATGTTCAGGCTATCATAGGATACGATTGCGGATCACCTTCAGCGAATGTAACAACTTTATCGCTCCTGAACATTGAAGAATGCGACATTACGACGCCGCGCGTGAATAACACTAAAGTCTATGTCCAATTGCTACAAATAAACGATTTTCAATCAGTAAGAGTTTTGCAATGTAAAATCAAAATTGATCGAACAGTCCGTAAATGCGGAATGTTTTCGCATACTATGGATGTTTACAACGGAAAATACGCATTTATTCAAGAAGTATCACGCAAGGCATGTCAGCGAATGCATTTTTACGGGACATACGAAATTGCGAACGTACAAATCACCGGATTAAAACCGAACTCGACCGCGACACGACCTGTCACCCTAACCGGAAACGTAAACAATGACGGAGCATGTACCGGAGGCGCGTACTCCGATCCTTACGGAACATGGGGGGAAGTCGTGGTNCTCGGGACATTAAAAATCACCTTACAAGATTACGTAGCAAACGTACGGATAAATACTAACCGCGTACAACTGCGATCTGGCGTAAATTGCGAATTAAGCTCCCTTTATTGCACGGATATTGAAGGAGGGGACACCTACTGGGAACCTGTACCCGCGGATGTNTGTAAATTTTCCTCATACGGCATCCTATACGACGGATACGCTGACAAAATTATTGACACAGGAAACGTGATGGGACAAACAATTTATTCTCTTACTACACAAAATACTCTCTTTGCTCTTGCCAGCAAAGGAACTTATAAGATGTGCGGACACACCTTAACCAGAACAGAACATCCGAAATTAATTATCTTCGAAACAACACCCGGAAATGATGTATTCAAAAAACAAACTCAAGTAGCAAATTTCGATATCTTTACATACATGAATTCAAAGTTCGTGTATGTGGAGAAACACATTAGAACGCAAATAAACGAATTGTATAAAAGTATATTATATCAACAATGCCGACTCGAACAAAAGATGTTACAAAACGCATTAGCAATCGCTACACAATCGCCCGACGTTTTTGCTTACCACCTCATGAAAGGACCAGGATACATGGCTTTGTTAGCCGGAGAAGTCATTCATATAGTGAAATGCGTACCCGTTGAGGTTCGCGTTGCCCGTACNAAAGAATNCTACAGTCAGCTACCAGTATTACGAGGAAATCAAACTTACTTTTTGACTCCACAAACTCACATATTGCTACGAGAAGGAACGCAANTTAATTGCAATTCTTTCGCGCCGTCAATGTATCTTCTAGGCGACGCTTGGTACAAACTCATGCCTAAACCAGTAGAAGCCTTACCGCCGACCGTAATAAAACCTATGACAAAACCCACGTGGAAATACATCAGCCCAGGATCCTTGGCGACAAGTGGAATATATACAGAAAGCGATCTTGCAGACCTCAGAGACCATATAATGTTCCCTGCCGAGCGGCCCGCCGTACTTAACACCATCGCTCGAGGTATGCTCGGCAAGCCTGCATCTTTAAACAGAGGATCATTTACAAATTTAATAGACGAAGCCTACATAGAAAAAATAGCTGTCTCAACTTGGGAAAAGATATGGAGTAAATTCTTAATATTCGGAAATTTTAGCGCAGGCATAATCGGAATATATNTGATCGTAAGGATTGTCAAACTTTTAATAGATACGATCGTACACGGATATGCGCTACACACAGTATATGGATGGTCAGTATATTTAATCGGAGCAGTATGGGATTCACTCACCTAGCTCTTGTTACATCTGGGAAGAAACAAAAACAACCGAAATAAGGAACGTAAAACTCCGAGAGAAGAACTAGAACTTATGACCGTGCATGAACAGAGAGATCAGGAAGCGAACGTTGAGCCACATCTGTACCCTCGCTTCACAACACGTGACACCAACTATAGTTTACAGCTCAAAGGATAATTACAATTCCCAAAAAAAAAAAAAAAACAAAAAACGCTACAAAATTAAACAAACATGACTAAATCAAAAATTTTAATACACATATAAAAATCTTTTTGTTCTTATAGTGATAACACTAATAACATGACAGACCAACAAAAAAATATATAAAAAAAAAAATAAAAAACAAAAGGAAAAATTTAATAACAATAATAAAAATTTAATATACACATAACGATATTAGTAATTGACTACTAAAACAAAAAAACATTAAATAAGATAGAGTATGTAAGCACTAGTATATAAAGTAAGAATATAAGCAAAATATATATAGCATAGAATCATAATCTTATAGAATTATGGAGATCCCATACATCAACACGGAGTTATTAGCACGCACGCCATTCGAGGTAATCGTAACCCGGACGATTTCACCATCGTACTTCTGGGTTCATTTGCACAATCCGGCAAGAGACTTTGTCGAACTATAAGAAAAATTGCAATTGCGAATGCGTCTAAGAAGAATCACCCTACTCATGTGGCCCGACCGAGTACGAGAAGCAGAAATTTGCGCGGTCGACACCGGCAGCGACATCAATAGCAAATGGCACAGAGGAATCATAATTAAGGACCTTGGAGATGGAGTTGTGCTTGTCTCTCTCAGAGATTGGAGAATAATGATGCAAAGAAGGAAACACCATCTTTATACGTTGGTGGATAGATTCCGCGAACTCCCGTGGCAAGCCATCCCGTGCGGAGTAGCCTACGCAGTTCCCGCCACGCTCGAGCCATACTGGCCGAAAAGGACCAATACTATGATGCGTCTCCTGTGTGAGGGAAAGAGAGGATGGATGCTTATCCGAGGTTCCGCGGGCACTCGCAACGAAGGGGCCTATGTCGACCTTAAAATCAAAATGGAAAATGAAGGAAAGATAATGTACATACGTACATTACTGAAGGACCTTGGCTACACTCGCAACGCGAAAGAGATAAAGCCAGAAACTCAGCCGCGTTTCTCGAATAGACTATCCTAAATTTAAATCTTAGAATAACCAATATTATTCTACTAATATCTTTCTACCAATATTCTACGATCATTACTAACACACATATATACATATTATACACACATTATATATACTTAGTTGTGTAAGTTGCCTAAGACACGTACACTGCGTAGAACACGCACGCGTATATGCTCAACTCGAGCGCGAGCGATACTGTAAGAGCACACACTATATCCCGCGCGGCACCGACTATACTCAGTGCCGAGGCCACGCCACTAAACAAAGCCGAAGGGACTAATTGTCACGCCTATGGGCCACTCTTCGGCTGCGAATGACAAACACCCGCAAGACGCAATATTTTTACGAGCGATTTGCTAACGTAATTTGCTCGCCGCTCTCTCTCTGTAACCCTACTCCACTCATAACCGTCACTCCCAAAGAACTACCTTTACAGGGAGCGTCCAAAAATCGGGCGCAGCATCACTCGTGACCGAAAATTGCTACCACAAACATCGAGATGAGCATCAAGCACGTAGACACGCGGCTCCTGACGCGATCTCCGCTGAAGATCCAGATCCTGCAGGTGGAATCACCGTCTCGCCTTTGGATTCGATTAACTAACGGCAAAAAAAGCTTCCGCGAAATGGAGGAGGAGCTGGATTGGTGGATGCGCAACAGGAAGGATCGCCTCACCTTGTGGCCGGAGCAGATATACATCGAAGCTTTGATCGCCGTAAGAACCATACAAGGCTGGCGACGAGGAGAGATCGCCAGGATAAAGGGTGACTACTTGCATGTAGCACTCAAGGATTGGGCCACCACCCTTGTGCGATCTTACCGAGCGACCTACCGGCTTCCCGGCCAATTTGCCACATCGAACCGGCCGTGGGACGCCATCCCGTGCAGCATATCTTACACGCTGCCACCTGGTTTCGCACCGCAATGGCCCTCGCAAGTAATCACAAAGGTGAAGGCCATGCTTTTACATCGTTCCGGGACTATCAAGATCCGGCGATCCACGGAGGACGGAAGAGGGGCATACGTCGACCTGACTATCCACGTCAGAAATAACAGCGTCAACGTACACCAGCTCTTGATAGACCGGGGGTAGGCCGAACAAACCGAGGAGCCGAGAGCGGAAGCGCAGCCCGGATTAAAGGAATTAAGCGCGTCTTAGGAATAAGAAAAAATATTAATAATTTTTTGTTTGTTTCAGTAATATAAGAAAAAACATGTAATCACAGTAGTTAATAAGGTAACAACGCTAATTAAACTACACTAAGTACAACAACCACATAAATACACACACGCATATACACAAAAACCCTAACACTAAAATAATGTAATCCTACTAACAAATATATAATAAAAGAAAAAAAATACATAAAAAGAGAGAAAAATATGCATGAGCATCCCTATTCCTCACTTAGACATAAATTAAGTAAATATAGTGACAACAACAATAACAATAATTATTATTGCATAAAACCAAGTATGCAAACTAATCAACTAAACAAATAATAGTAGTAACATGTTAAAATAAAACAAAACCACAGATAAGCAACTAAAAAGTACATATATAATAGTAATAATAATCTATGCACGCGCACAAACGAAATGTCCACCGAAAAAAAAGGGGAAGAAAAAAAAACCCTTGCACCAAAAAGAGAAATCGAGTGAAACTGAAACAACCCTGCTAACAATAAGAACACATGTGAGGAACATATGAGAATGCGACACACAAATACTCGTAAGAGCTGTATCAAATATAGCCCAAATTTTAGAAACAACGCTACGAAAATCACCCGGTCACCAGAAGTGAGAGAACAAGCGGACGTCGTAAACGTCAAACCACGACACTTTCAACGCCGCCATACGAAAAAAAAAAACATAAATGCAAAAATGCGCCTCGCTCCTTAAGCACAGACTCTCTCTCTCTCTCTCTCTCTCTCTCTCTCTCTCTCTCTCTCT
>NW_018022845.1:0-3263 GCF_002006095.1 Pseudomyrmex gracilis | reverse complement strand
TCTCTCTCTCTCTCTCTCTTTCTCTCTCTCTCTCTCTCTCTCTATTTCTCTCTCTCTCTCTCTCGCCACACCAGACGATCTCACAACCGCCATAAAATTCACCTAAAATACTATCAAGAGCAGCCTGATAGTATCAGGCTGCTCTTCAAACCCTGATAAGGTGAGCTGTAATGTTCACGAAACATCGGTATAAAAATGACACTAACGCGGTTCAAACCCGAAAAAACATCTTTGTATGTTAATCCTAAGGAATAATCCTTGTAACGAATTCCTGAAAAGGGAAACGAGAGCCAGCCGGTATAAGATAGACAAGTTCGAACCGGCTGCCATATTATAAACAAAACCCGGCTAGACGACATATGACAGACAGTCTCGCGCCGAACAACGCACAATACGCGATCGAGCCTAGAGCACCTGAACCAATGAACAAACCAATAAACAAACCTTATCGACCCTTAAGAGGAAAATTTTAACGGACAATAGCTCTTTGTAGAACCGCGGACACTCGCGATTCCCGGCAACCGTCACAGCTCTCGTAACCTTAGAAAGGAAGTCGTAAATCAGGAGGCTAAAGTCGCGACTCGCAGACATAAACAAGATAGGACACGTATACCGATAAGCGAGATCTAAACAAACGATGATCCCATCGACCCGGAGAATCGGCCGAAAGGGAAAAAGGTTTTTGCCCCGGCGGTCAACGAACGAGGGGGCGAAATTTTGAAAAAAGACGATGGAGAAGAGGAGTTCAACCCGCGAGTATAAAAGCCCTGGATCCTCGATCGAGCAGTCATTATTACCCGAGCAGTCATTATTATCTGAGCAGTCATTATTATTCGTGCAGCCATTATTTGTTCATTCATGCATTCATCCACCAGTACGTAATTCAATCTTCAAAGAGTAGCCTCTCGCGATAAAGTCAGTGATTAACGATCAATCGGTCAGTCAATCCGAATTAAAAGAAAAGAATCGAAAGAAATTTCGCAAACCTCTCCTTCGTTGAACCTGCTGAGGGTCCCGCCGACTTCCCTGGCGATCATCTGCGAGCAGCGTGAATCCAAGCGAAACAACTGCAATCAACCACCGAGCAACCTTGCCAATCTCCACCGTTGTTATCATCCAAGTATATCACCGAATACATTGTAAGTCTCACTAATACAGATTCGTACATCTTTTGCATTTCGATATGAGCAGCAGTCAAGATCATCAATTTTTACAACCAATTCTAATTCTCGATACACAACGTAACGTAATGATTCCGAGTATCGTAATAACAATTGTAAACATTTATCCAATCTATAATTCAATGATAGTGATTTACTCTTAATTGATTATCTCGATTTGCTACTCATAGTCAAATGAACAGCGCCTATGTTAAAATAGAATCTTCCGAACAATAGACCCTCTCATTTTACGATCTCTTGCGGAAACGGATCCGACCAACGACCCGTAGCTAAGTAGTGTCAATGTATTTTGACAAGAAATGATTTCTCGTTAAAGCACTCTGGACTAAAATTTTTTGTTAACTTCAATCCAGCTCAAATATCTCGATGTCAATACAACAAGCCATTCCGCCGCTTGTAACTACACGCGGAGACCTCTCTAATAATAATCGATATAAAACACGAACCGTCTCACCTGAACTGTACGTGCCTATCTAAAGCAAATTCATGCGGAGTCTACTTATGTTTTCCTTGTTATTATTATTGTTTTCACCAATCTATTTGAATAAACGATTATGTTAATCTTTTCGTAACAAATCCGGTTTTAATTAATTTAACTCTTACGGACCTTGTCTAACTAACAAACTATTATTAGTAAACCACCCTCGATTAACAACCCGTTCATTCCTCGATAAAAATCGCGTGGTTCCGTCCTTGGTAATTGAGACTTGCGTCTTAGACCTAAAAAGGAACCGACGAGTGAGAATACGTTAGACAGAGAAAATCGGGTAACCCCGTTGGTCTGTCTGCGTTGCCGAACTGTCTCGCTCGACCCGCGCATTNCTGACTTCCTTCCTTGTGTCAGTGTGCCGGGATAGGTATCACGTTTGCTTGAATGTGTCAGGGCGTCTGTTGCGTACTACCACTAATGCCCGACCGTAACCATAGGCTCAGGACGTAACAATATGTTATATATAATCTATTATATTTATAATCTTCCACTTTATCAGGGAATAATAATAAGTATTTTTTTATTAATCTGCTTATAAGAGCAAACCAAAATGAGACAGCGCAATAGGCAGCCGATATTTTAATTCAGCGCTTNCGGCAGCCCATACAGAGCGCCAAAGCAGCCGATATGATATATTACTGAATAGCTCCAGTTGCAACCTGAAATAAAAGAAGAAAACGTTTACACAGAGTAAAAAATAAAACAATAAGTGTGTGCATACATATACAATACATTGAGCCTAAGGGCTTCCGCACAAACTCTTTCGTAACGCGTTACGTTACGTTAAGTACTAGTCATAAACTTAGACTTGTATGTAAACTTGAACTTTATTCAACGCACAAACTAGTACTTAACGTAACGTAACGCGTTACAAAAGAGTTTGTGCGAAGGCCCTAAATGTATTAAATTTTATATCTTACCACTTTTTTCTTAATACCAAACTTGAACAGCAAAACTAGTGCNTACTATAAACTAATGCACTGAAAGTATAACCTGCAGTATAAAAAATAATATGTAATATGTATTATATATAATATAATCTTCTTCATATATATTTCCTAGTACATACTTCTTTCAGTTTAGAAGTCCAAAGATTTCACAAAGGAAATAATTTTTGCGAAATATTTAATCACTTATTAAACTCTTCTGTTTTAAACACAACCTGTCTACGATGACAGCTAATATACATACGATATGAATCGAAAAACGCACTCGAGAAACGTCAGACATATTCAGCGTGTTTATATATTGGCACTTGTATATACTGTGAATAAATAATTTTTTTAAAACACTAATTAATATATTGTTGCATCCGCGCACATTTCCGACTCGTATTTTTCCCTCCCGTTCCTCTAACACTCCATGTCCATTACACGTGACCCAATATTCTAATGTACCATATTTCGTTACGCACAGTCAGAGTCTACGATGCGTCTTTAAATTAACGTAGCGTTACTCACACAAATATATCCATATATACATATACACATATATTATAAGTATTGGTATAATATAGCATATAAGACCGTCAGAAATCGTCGTGCGCGCCTAAAGAGGCATACTAATGTTAAGATTTCCGTTGGATCCGCTCC
>NW_018022844.1:10735-17705 GCF_002006095.1 Pseudomyrmex gracilis | reverse complement strand
CCAGCGTTGACCGCTCGATAGCGCCGCTTACCCGCGCTAGAAAAAATCAGTCCGGGAACTTTCCGGACAAACTGTGTAGCTATAGCTATAAGGAAAAACAGAGAGCGGTTATATATATCCGTCTCCGTCTACTGCTCGAAGTTGGCCGAAGCGCCGAGCGCACACGGACACGGCTGGTCGCCTGTGTGCGCATTCCCTCCACTTGCTGTTGCATGCTGCAAAAGTCTTAAAACTGGCATCCCTGGTCCTGACCAGAGATGCCAGTTTGCGGACGCTAGCAACATGTAGCAGCAAGTGGAGGGGACACGCACACAAGCGAGCAGCCACTCGCCAAGGCGCTGAGCGCACACATACACGGCTGTTCGTCTGTGTGCGTTTCGTCTGTGTATTCCCTCTACTTGCTGAGCATGCTGCTAGCGTCCGCAAATTGGCATCTCTGGTCCTGACTGCTGAAATCGGCCGTCTTTTATATCTTGGAGCGGCCTATGGTCCGTCCGGGGTCGGTGTGCGAAACGCACTTGTTTGTGCAAGGTATCACGCTCCGGCGTGGTGATCCTTGTGTGCGCGGTAGCGGCTTGGTTGAACTTACGCGCGGCTGGGTGTGTTCGTACACTCCGGCGCGGCTTCGGTGCTACACTTTGTAGAGGGAAGGCGTATTACAAGAGTTCGAATACTAATATAACTGGATAATAGTAATAATATAAATGAATAATATAATAATGAATACTAATATACATGAATAATAATAATAATAATAATACAAGTAATAATAATAATAATAATCATAATAAACATATATACAGGTATGTACATAGTGGCAAGATTCATCCCGTCACAGTGTGATACATGCATGTTGCGTACGTCATAATATAGCAAATGCTAAGGATTTAGAAATTTTTGAACCATTTATGATGAACAACTTGACAATAAAGCACTAAGACACTCTGTTGAAAGAGATGTACCACCAAGAGAAGAACAAACTGGAACACATATCCGTGACGAAATATGCCGCTAACTATCTAGACAATAAACAAAATCTGAAATTTTTTTCAATGCATTTGTTACGTCCTGGACTCCACGGTCCCTTTTAGTTTGCCACGTAAAATAATTATTAAGCTTAGCAGTAGTAAAAAATAATTTTTTGTAACAAATTCCTGGAAAGAGAAACGAGAGCCAGCCGAGATAAGACAGACAGACTCGCGCCGGACAACGCACTATAAACAATCGAGCTTAAAGCACCTGGATTAATAAACAAATCTTATTGACTCCTGAGAGGAAATTTTTAACGGACAATAGTCCTTTGAATAAGCGTGGACACTCGCGATTCCCGACAAACCACCACAGCTCTCGTAACTCTAGAAAGGAAGTAAATCAAGAGGCTAGAGCTGCGACTTGCAGACATAAACAAGATAGGGCACGTGCCGAAGCGAGATCTAAACAAATGATAATCCTATCGATCCAGAGAATCGAACAAAAGGGGAAAGATCTTCGGAGGTCAACGAACGAAAGGTCGAAATTTCGAGAAAGAACGATGGAGAAGGAGAAATCAATTAGCATCTATAAAAGCGTAGACCCTCGATCTAATCGCGCGTCAATCGCTACGCAGTTTTCACCACAGTTCGATCTTCATTACAGTTGAGATTCGTCAGAGAACAGCTTTGCGCGGTAGAGTCAGTGACTAACAATCAATCGATCACTCTGTTAAATCAAGGAAATTTTGCACCTTCTTATCAATGTTCACAGTTTTAGCTTCTTTACAGCATGCTGAAGCGGTGGAAGAGATGCGCACAACAACAGCGAGTTTATGCAGGTAGAATTTGCTGCTGTTGTGCGCATCCCTTCCACCGCTTCAGCATGCTGTAAGGAAGCCAAAACTGTGAACACTGCTTCTCATTCGTCAAACCTCCTGAGAGCGCCGCCGACTCCACTTCCGATCATCCGCGAGCAGCGCAAATCCAAGCGAAACAGCTACGACCAAACACCAAGCGACGTTGCCAGATACCAGCACCGCTATCACCCAAAATATATCACCGAGTACATTGTAAGTCTCACTAATACAGACACATACATATTTTGCATTTTGCCATGAGCAGCAGTCAGAATCATCAATTCTTACAACTAATTCTAATTCTTGATACACAACGTAACGTTACAATTCCGTGTACTGTAATAACAATTGTAAACATTTATCCGATCAATTATTCAATAATAGTTAGTTACTCTTAATTAATTATCTCAATTTGCTACTCATAGTCAAATGAACAGCGAACCTATGTTAAAGTAGAATCTTCCGAACAATAGACCCTCTCATTTTACGATGTCTTGCGGAGACGGATCCGACCGACGACCCGTAACTAACTAGTGTCAGTGTATTTTGACAAGAAATGATTTCTGGTAAACACGCTCCGGACTCGAGATTCTCTATTAATCCAGCTCAATAATCTTGATCTCACTCCAGTTAAACATTTCGCCAATTGTAACGATTATAAAGAAATGATATCGGTAAAATACATTATCAAACCTAAACCGTCTGTACGTGTCAATTTAACGCAAGTTTATACGAAGCCTACTCATGTCTTTTCGTCAATTTTTATTATAATATTAACAATCCTATTTGAATAAACGATTATGCTAATATTTTCATAACAAAATCCGGCTTTAATTAATTTAACTTTTTTATATGGAACTCGTCTAACTAACAATCTACTAGTAAATCACACTCATTAAACAACTCGTTCATTTCTCGCGTGGTTTTGTCCTTGGTAATTAAGACTTGCGTCTTAGACCTAAAAGGGAACCGACGAGTGAGAATACGTTAGACAGAGAAAAATCGGGTAACCCCGTTGGCCTGCCTGCGTTGCCAAACAGTTTCGCTCGACCCGCGCATTCCTGACTTCCTTATCTGTGTCAGTGTGCCGAGATAGTCTTCACGTTTGCTTGAATGTGTCAGTGCGTCTGTTACGTACTACTACTAATGCCCGACCGTAACCATAGGCTCAGGACGTAACACATTACATAGTAAATAAAAAATAATGTTGTACTTTATAAAATAATAAACAAGAATTATTGTAATAATAATTTGCAAAAAAAAATTATATTTCTGTTGTTGGAAGTCAAGGAGGTTGGATGGTGAGAAGAATAAGTTCTATTCTTGAACTTATAATATTATCTTTATTGCTCCAGTTCTTTACAATGTTCTTTCAACGTTCCTTACACGGCTATTCCTCACTGCAGTAACTCTCCAGCTTGCGGAGCCACACAGTGAGCTAGCAGTCTGATCACGATCTCCCTGCTTCATCCGCGCGATCGATTTATAGTAGATCAGTAGGTACAAACTCCGCTAGATTTAGTGGCGACGGAGCTTCACTTCAGTGGTCTTTGTGCCAGGCGGCAGCACAATCGATCTTTCCTCTTACCTCTCTTTCTCCCTTGTCTAAAAGTGCATCATCAGTTGCAACAGGCATTTAACAAATTCCGGTACATTTCACGATTCCAGTTTTTTCTGATTTTAAGTGAAGTGTTCGGTATATGTATATAGTGCTGTAATATCAATAATAGCTAAGATGTGTGTGTAATGCAAGTGTGCGGTATACAGTGTAGTGTAAAGCAAGTGTGCGATATAAAGTGCAGTGGACTTATAGTCGGATGTTTTCATATTTAAAAAAACATTTTATAAAACAATTAAGATAGACGTTCATTTTTTTATGTATAGATATATTTATATATAAGTATATTTAAATATATAAATTAAATATTATTTATTATAAATTAAATATTAATTATAAGTTAGTAGTAGTTAGTAGTTATTAGAGTTTTACTTTCTCGGTTTGAAGGTCGGGGGGACAGCCCCGGCTTTCCAAGGGCAGAGCTGACTGCCACCGAGCGCGTCCCCGGGTTGCGTATAGGGGAACGGCCTTAAATATTAAGGTTAGCTGCGAATAACCCTTTCGGGGGAAATAAGCAGTCGCGGACAAACAGCCGTGGATACTGAGGCTGGGGTGGTCGCTCCTGTGGGAAGGGAGCGACATATAAAGTGCTCCATTAAACCTGATGAAGTATCCACGTCAAAGGCGAGTGAGTGCCGCCTTAAAAGCACTCCAACCCCCGGGCAAATCGGGCTCGGTAGGTGTTGTTTATCAACCGATCTAGGTGAAAGAAAACACCGATGTAAAACCAAACAAGAAGAAAATATGATGGACAGCAAGATGAAGAAGACCTTACCGCCCCAGAGTGACAGGACACTCAGGGGCCGGCACGGTGGGAGTACTGTCCCTGTTCCCGCCGCGTCGTCATTTAGCAAAGGGCAAAAGGAGGGGTTGACGGTGGGCCCCTCAGCTACCGCCGTAACAGAGCAGAGAGACAAACGCAAGGCTGACAAGAGCCTGGAGTCGGCTCTTCAAGAAGGTTTAGGGGTGGCAGATTGCTTCCTTGTTACGATGGGCATCGACGCCCTTTTTGACCACGTGGCTGCTTCCCTGGACGAGCTTTGAGAGCGACTGTGTCGTCGCCAAATATCCAGAGAGGAGAAAGCGGGCAGGCCAAGGGAGCTCCGGGAAAGGATCGTTTCAGGTCTCCTTGAGCTCCGAGCCCGATTCACCTCTCTCCGTGAGACCATCGATAACATCAAGAGGGGTGTCGCCAACGTGGCCAATGAAGTAGAAAAGGTCGCTCGGGGGCAGGTTGCCTCTGAGCAACAAATTTCGGAGGCTATCCTCCAGGTCAGCGAGGATGTTGATGAGGTTAATGCCTCCTGCCTCGCTGACCTAATGAAAATTAAGAAGGGCGTTGCGGGGGCGCGTGCAGCGATTGAGGAGGTCCATAATGAGGCCTCCCGGTCGCTTCACGCGCTTCACGAGAGCATGGAGACGTCGGTGCGTGCTATCGCCGACGTCTCCATGCCGAAGCCGGAAGGAGCTACATGCTCCACTCCGGTCAGGGGGGGAGTTAGATTCCCCCTTCTTGGCTGGAGGAGATTGAGAAAGTGGTGCGGTGCACCGTCTCGGGGGAGCTCCAAAAACTTTTGGAGCGGGGGCTCCCGAGACGGCCCCTCCTGTTAATAGGTCTCCGATTCCCCCGCTTGTTCCTGTTAGGCGGAGGAAAAAAAGAAGAGGAAGAAAAAAGAAAGAAGAAAAAGGAGAAGAAGAAGGTATTAAAGGCCACCAAGACGCCTATAAAGGATGGGGGGACGGCCGCTGGTGCCGGTCGAGGGGAGTCTTTCCCTCTTTTGACCCCATTCTCGTCAAGCCAGCGGCCGCCTCGCGGGGTACTCTCGCGTACAGAGGCGGTCACCTTGCGTCTCAAGGGGGAAGGCATGTCGTATGCTCAAGTCCTTTGAGACGCGAGGAATAAGGTGGACCCTAGGTCGGCGGGCGTCTCCAGGGTCCGTCGGACCCTGGAGGGGTACTTGTTGCTGGAGGTGGGGGGGGGGAGGACCGCAAATCCAAGGCGGACCTCCTCGCCTCCAAGTTGAGGGAGGCTCTCCCCGAAGGAGTTAGGGTGGCTCGTCCATCCTGAAACGTGGAGATATTAGTTTCGGGATTGGACGAGTTCACCACGGAGGACGAACTTTGTAAAGAGTTTGTGGTCGAGTTCGGTAGCGGGAGTGGCGTTAGGGTAGTATCTCTGCGTCGCTCCCAGCCCGTGGGTGGAATTGCCTTGGTTCGCTGCCCAGCTGAGGCGGCGGCCAAGGCGATTAAAGTAGGTAGATTGCCGGTGGGCTGGGTAGTGACGAGGGTGCATGCACTCCGCCTTTGCTTCCTGCAGTGCTACAAGTGTTTCCAGCCTGGGCACTGCAGGGCTCTGTGCTCCAGCCGGGTCGACCACAGTGATCTTTGTTATTGCTGTGGTCGGCCGGGGCACAGAGCGGCCGGCTGTACAGTGGTGGAGAGGTGTCCCCTCTGTGAGGAGTTGGGCCAGGAGTCCTCCCACCGAATGAGCGGGGCCCGGTGCTTGGCCATCGGCCGGGGGGCTCCCGTGCCCGTTAGCAAACCCTGACAAGGGTAGGGAGGATGCGGTTCTTCCTGGCTCCGATACAAGGATCCGGGGAGCCGCTCCTCCGTATATCTGGTGCGTTAAGCACCAGATATAGAAAGCGACGCTTGGTTCTCTTTCAAGAGACCAGGCAATGTTAAGTGGAAGCCCGGTCCTCGTTGTTTTGAGCCCTAGTTGGGGTTCAACTCAGCGGTGGCTGGGCGCAGTGTGGGGGGAAGACCTCTCTCTTGTCTCGCGTTTCGAGACAATAGAGAGGTCAATACTACTATCATGGGGTCAGGTCCGCTTCGGCGTTTGACTTGAGGCCGAGAGGGGTTTCCCCCTCATTGCACTCGGTCCGCAGACGGCGGGGAAGGGGCTGTGTCCCCCCTTCCCCCTATCGTGGAGGAGTTTTGCTTCTCCATTTAAGGTTATAAGGGAACGAAAGTCCCCATGCCTATCGAGCTGCCTCTGGGTCGTTTTGATAAAGAGATACCGGGGCAGCCCTAAAAAGAAACGGAAGGTGGACACCGCAGGGGTTTTAGTGGGTATTCTCCACCGGGGTGCGCTCTGGTGGGGTGAGTCCCACACTACCCTGCCCCACATCTAGTCTGGGTCAGGGTGTGCGTAAATGCATTTCCTCTGCGCAAGAAAAAAAAGAGTTTTACTTATTATAAGTTATTTTTAGATTATTTTTATAAGTTATAAATATATTAGTATTTTATAAGTTATTTAGATAGATAGATTATTCAGATAGAAAGTAGATCAATTAGGTTTAGCAAAAAAAGAAAGATTACATCAAGATGGTATGCGGATTGAAATGTTGCGTGTCCAGTTGCACTTTAAATAGATATAAATGAATGAATAGTAAAGGCTCGTGAAATTGTCAAACTAAGAATGAAACAAGGCCGATACGAGCCATTCCCAGGATGTTGTGCAGGAATAAACGTGCATGTATATATATATATATACACATGTATGAAAATTCTCATGTAAATTA
>NW_018022844.1:7882-9830 GCF_002006095.1 Pseudomyrmex gracilis | reverse complement strand
TATATATATATACATGCACGTTTATTCCTGCACAACATCCTGGGAATGGCTCGTATCGGCCTTGTTTCATTCTTAGTTTAAATAGATATGTTTCTAAGCACAGATTTCCCAAAAATCTGTGTAAAAAAACGGAACAATGGTTACGAGACAGATGCAACGGACAGATTTGATAGGTAAGTTTTCAAGAGAAATGTGAAAAAATTAACGTTGGCATGGTTGGCATGTTTCTTGTTAAATAAAAGATAATTATTTACAATTGTTTTTTATGTTACAGGTGTGTCAAAAGAGACATTGGACAAAATACGAATGTGCACGTTACATTTGCTTGATTTTTAGTTATATTAAAAATTGAGTAGTAAAAGATGATGCAATTCCATCAATAAATTTACCATCTATTTTAATAGAGGAAAATAACAGAGCCAGTACAAGTACTGAATACACATGTCATCAGTACAGTAAATGTTTTGTATAATTCGGATTTGTCACAATATGCTCAACAGAAGAAGTTAGAGCAGAAGAGGAAGTTAGGGCAGAAGACAAAGGTAGAGCAGAAAAGGAAACAGCAATAGAAAAAAATACTTCAAAGAAGAACATATTTTCAAGAGCAACAATCCACTCAGCAAGAATATCAACAAAACTTCGAAGCTTGAAGTTGTTGTACAAGAAAAAAACGCATACAACAACAAAAACAAAAAATTAAAAACTTGCGTCGTGATGACAAATAGGAGGAAGTAACAAAAAATACAGGAACTCTTAAAAGAGTATTCCTTGAAATGATAAAAAAGAAACTATATTGTGCATCTCAGGTATGTTTTTATTCAATTAAAAAAAAAACTTATTTAAAAACCTAAAATTATTTTTTTTTGTTAGTTTTTATCAAGTATTACTAAATTTTTATTTAAAAAAATAGTATATTAGAAAACATATTTTTAAGATACATAGCATTTTTTTATTACAAAATATTGAAACATAACTGAAATATAAAACATACTGTAAACATTCTTTTCTGGAAGCATTCTGCAACGACCACTATACCTCAAACCGATATTATGTAAAATCAAAGATTTGAAAAGTTGTAGATTACATAATAGATTATCTAAAAGTTAACGGTTTGGATTTTAGAAAAATTTATTTAATTTGAAACAAATAGCGGTATAAAATTGAGAAATCAATTTTATAAATCGACGTCTAAACTTTACACTGCCATTTTGTCTTTAATAAAGTTTTTAGAAATCCAACTTGTTAACTTTTAATCTATTATGTAATCTAAAACTTTTTAAATTTTTGAGTTTAGATAATCTTGATTCGAGCTATAATGATTACTGCAACAACACATTCCAAAAAGGGATGTTTACGGTATAGCTTATATCTTAGTTATTTTTTATTTTTTTTTGATAAAAACATGCTAAATAATATCTCGATAATGTATATTTTTATAATAGATTACTCTTTATGAAATAAAAATTTATTGTTTAAATACATTCTCGAAAAAACATATTTTTTACTTCTTTAAGTAGGCTTTTCTTTTTAAAAGAGAAAATAGCCAGTAAGAAAGAAAAGAAATTTTAAATATAAATTTTGTTTATTGTAAAAATATTTAAATCACGTACAACTGCACAAATCATTAGTATTTTGTTTTCTTTTTTTTTATATTTGCGTATTTATTTTTTTTATAGTACTATTTACTGGTTAAGTTTTCTGAAATTTTTTAGTTGAATAATTATTATAATATTAATAGAAAGCAATACTATAATAATTATTCGTAATACATAAAAAGCATATGATATATTGATTCGGAATACTTATAATATACGTATAATATAAAAAAGCATTAAGACATGTATTTAATACATTTCGTACATATACATTTACTTTGTATAGGAATGATAGTTTTTACTTTTAATATTAACATTATTAAATTAACAATAAATGTCTATATGTGTTTATT
>NW_018022844.1:0-7814 GCF_002006095.1 Pseudomyrmex gracilis | reverse complement strand
ATTAAATTAATAATAAATATCTATATATGTAAAACATTTTAGGAAAATAAAAAATATTAACATAAAACTAATTTACAAAATAGAAATAAATAACAAATATAAATAAATAATACTTATAAAAATATTACATTAAATAAGTTTAATAAGTTAATACAATCTTAAAAATAAGTGATCTAAATGTAAAAATAAATACGGTAATAAGTTAGAATAGTATTTTATGAAGATATATGTTGTACAGATATGTTGTACGTGATAATATTATTTTATGAAGACACTTTGTTCATACATTGTGACATCAGCTGAATTAGAAAAAAAATTCAGAGAATGATGTTTCTAATTTTTTAAAAGATTTTATTAAAGATAAAACAGTAAGACCAATAATATCTCAAATAGCAAGCTTTTCTAAAAAAGAGCACATTGTTATTATTAAAGATCAGAGAGAAACAACCAATAGCATGAATACGCATAACATCGATTGTGATGTTTTATTGGACAATGTGAGTTAATTGTCAAATGACACATTATTTTAATGGTATTTATGCACTTAAAATTGCATGCAAATTAGGCAGGAAATGCTTCTATCTACTATTTTTCTTTTATTTTTTTTGAATCTACATAATGTTACAATAAACATAACGATATAGAATCTTTCAAGATATTTTACAAGTATTTCAGCGCTTTTATTCTTGGCACTTGGGTTAAATTTGCTTTTTCTACTGCTGTTTTATTCTTAAGCATGTAAACAAACTGTTGTTTTATTCTTAGGCATGTGAACACACTGTTGTTTTATTCTTTGGCATGTAACAAATTATATACATTTATCTTTATGAACTACATAAATTTAATTTTTTTTAATGCATAAAAAAACAGTTTATAAAATGTAATGCTTTTATATAATTTAAAATATTAATCAATCAATCGCTCGTGAAATGATCAAAATTAGTTAAAAGGCCGATACGAGCAGTAAAATACAAGATGGATAAATAGAAGTCTTTATTAAAAAAAAACACAAACGTTTCAGTCCACAAGTTTGGACCTTGTTCAGTGTAATAAAGATTACATCTAATAAGAAAAATAGAGAATTAGCGCAAAGAATACATTGTGATAGAATTAAAAACTAACAAATTAATAAAACTCATTTAATTAAAAATACATAGTAGCTCACAACATCACTACTAGACAAACCGAATGTCAATCGAACTTGACGATAAAATACATATACTGTGTACTGACAAGCAAACATAACAACAGGCAAATATATAAAGATATCCCCACTATTTAATCAGAAGATCAAAAGTTCACAATAAGGCGAAAAACATGTTTATAAAAGTAACAATCTAAACATTTGATTTATACAATTCCAGAAAAGAGAAATAAGGTTTTAGTTTATCAGTATCCGACATTACATTTAACGGATTGTCCTGCAACTTAATGTGGAGCATTTCAGACACTGATCTCTTATAAAAAACTTTTACAGTGTCTAAGATTTTTACATCATTCTAAATGAAGTCATGACCAGTCTCTAAACGATGCTCCGTGATCACAGACACAAAATCAGAATTTCTATTAATCTGATTTCTATGTTCACTAATTCTTGTTTTTAACTTGCGCTTTGTTTGTCCAACATAAGATACATCACAATTATTGCAATTAATTTGATACACAACATCTTTATTTTGATCATGAGTTAACTTGTCCTTTCCGACTTTAATGAAATTACTCAATTTATTCAAACTACGAAAAGCCAAAGAAATCTCCTTTGTTTTTTTAAAAAACCTTGAAATAGAACAAGATAATTCAAGATGATAAGGAACAACAAAATATTTTCTAGCAACTTCAAGATCATCTGAAGCGAATTTATTGTTATTGTTTGAATTTAATCTGTTATTAATTAAAAACTTACTTCTATTCCTGATTATCTTAAAAATAAATTGTAGAGGATAATCATTCGTAAGGAGCACCTCAATCATAAATTTAAAATTATTTTGTTGAAAACAAGGGTCAGACAGTAGTATAATTCTATCAACCATATTTAAAACTGTGCAAATTTTTTGTGATAGCGGATGGGCAAAGTAAAAATTTAAATATCTGCCTGAAACAGTAAGTTTGTGGAACCAATCAAACATTACTTTGCCATTAAAATTCAAAATCTTAACTTCTAAAAAACTTAAACAATCATTATTTTGAACTTCTATTGTGAATTGTAATCTGTTATTATAACTATTAAACAAGTCTAAAAGTAAAGTTAATAATAATTACAAGTCTAAAAGTAAAGTTAATAATAACTTGATAATAAGATATATCGCCTCCGGATAGTTTAACTTTACTTTTAGACTTGTTTAATAGTTATAATAACAGATTACAATTCACAATAGAAGTTCAAAATAATGATTGTTTAAGTTTTTTAGAAGTTAAGATTTTGAATTTTAATGGCAAAGTAATGTTTGATTGGTTCCACAAACTTACTGTTTCAGGCAGGTATTTAAATTTTTACTTTGCCCATCCGCTATCACAAAAAATTTGCACAGTTTTAAATATGGTTGATAGAATTATACTACTGTCTGACCCTTGTTTTCAACAAAATAATTTTAAATTTATGATTGAGGTGCTCCTTACGAATGATTATCCTCTACAATTTATTTTTAAGATAATCAGGAATAGAAGTAAGTTTTTAATTAATAACAGATTAAATTCAAACAATAACAATAAATTCGCTTCAGATGATCTTGAAGTTGCTAGAAAATATTTTGTTGTTCCTTATCATCTTGAATTATCTTGTTCTATTTCAAGGTTTTTTAAAAAAACAAAGGAGATTTCTTTGGCTTTTCGTAGTTTGAATAAATTGAGTAATTTCATTAAAGTCGGAAAGGACAAGTTAACTCATGATCAAAATAAAGATGTTGTGTATCAAATTAATTGCAATAATTGTGATGTATCTTATGTTGGACAAACAAAGCGCAAGTTAAAAACAAGAATTAGTGAACATAGAAATCAGATTAATAGAAATTCTGATTTTGTGTCTGTGATCACGGAGCATCGTTTAGAGACTGGTCATGACTTCATTTAGAATGATGTAAAAATCTTAGACACTGTAAAAGTTTTTTATAAGAGATCAGTGTCTGAAATGCTCCACATTAAGTTGCAGGACAATCCGTTAAATGTAATGTCGGATACTGATAAACTAAAACCTTATTTCTCTTTTCTGGAATTGTATAAATCAAATGTTTAGATTGTTACTTTTATAAACATGTTTTTCGCCTTATTGTGAACTTTTGATCTTCTGATCAAATAGATGCTACCGTTTCTATGTTTTGTGCACGAGCATTTTTCTGTCTTTCTCGCCGTTCCGCACTGCGTAATTCTACAGCGATACGTGCTAATTTTCTTTTTTTCTTATTTTTGACTAATGTATAAACGATTACTCCTATGATTATTACTATTACTGTAACGTCTGACGTTGTTGGGTAGATAAAGTGCGGATTTTTGTAGACTGAACCGGTACTGTTATCCATTTCATCCTTTAATTCCGTTACTTCCGCTCGCAATTTTTTTAATTGCGTCTTATTTTCTATCACACTTTCTATTTCTACCGCTTTGCCCTTAGCCGCGAGATTTACTGCCTTGATTTTTGACAGGTTGAACCGTGAAATATACGTATTGATCTGTACACCGTTTATCACTTCACTCGGGTGAATCGATATACTTGAAGTTACCAGCTTGCATTGCTCCGCCAACTCTATATCTCTAACTCCGTCCACGACTTCGCTTTGTTCCTGGTGACGTTTGCAGGAAACCAGCACTGACTCGCTTTTCAGGGTCGAATATAACCATACACGCATT
Source organism: Pseudomyrmex gracilis (assembly GCF_002006095.1). Classification (NCBI taxonomy): domain Eukaryota; kingdom Metazoa; phylum Arthropoda; class Insecta; order Hymenoptera; family Formicidae; genus Pseudomyrmex; species Pseudomyrmex gracilis. The sequence continues at coordinate 3,974 of NW_018022844.1, read as the reverse complement.
GTTTCTAACTTTATCTATACTGTGTGATTTGTCACCACCGTTTCTTCCTTACAATTTGAAAAGTCTCCTGACTCGCTAATGTAAGCTTGCACTTCGCAAGGTGCATCTTTGTGCACTTTGTACACTGACTTGATGTTATCACACACGTAATCGTTTCTTACATGTTTGCATCGATCTAACTGACTTCTCGTTACGATTGAATATGTCTGCCTGTTTACATCTACCGCAATCATCTGATTTTTTATCTGAGGTACCGTAAACACGTTATCGTGGTCGTGCACCGGTAGTGGCATTACCGTAAACGTTATACTCTACAGATTTTACCAGAGGAAACTTGACAATAGTGTACACACTCGCATTTTTACAATAAACGCTAACTGTTACATATTCTTTAATAACTAGCCAGTTCTCCAGAGTAACAGCAAACGGAAAATGCAACCTGTGGGTTGACCAACTGCTCGCGTCCCGGAGACTTTTTAATATTAACTCGACGGGTACTACTTCTAATTGTGCGAATTTCGTTTGTACATCCGTGATGTACCCCATGACGCTTTCCACTCAAGTTCAGTGATTACGCTTTCTAGTTCCATAAAATACTCGGTTAATTCCGCCTGTCGTGCGTAATTGTCCACCTTTTGAGTTATCTTTAATACTGCGTTTCTCAACTTATTTTTGTTTCTCTCGACTATTTCTTCCACGTTTTGTACGTGCGCGATTGTTGCGTTTACAACCTGCAACTGATTTTTAATTACATGTTGCAGCACCGTCTGTTTTTTCCTCAACAAGTCTATTTGCTCTGATATCTGTGTTTCATCGTCGGCGTCCATGGTGCCAAACAAAACTTTTGCGATGGGGCCTACCGCGTTCACTAGCTCTCTTCAAAAACGCCTTGATGTACCCACGATCGTCTTAACGCGTCTGGCTAATCTTTCCACTTTTTGCACTCTTTGCTGTAACTCTGCAACGAAACCTTTGCAAAATTCTCTATTTTCACGAACTATTGTTACTTTCCGGCACGCTTCCTCTGTACTTTTCAACATGCGTTCTACTCGCGTATATATCGTAGATACGTCTAACCTTACGATTAATCTCCACTTTTTGCTGACATGGAGCATCGTTCCGTACTTCTCGTAGTACATGTCGGGATTATGTTGAAATTTTCGTATGTGGTACCCTTGGCTCCCGGCTTCACTCGACGCGACGCAAAAGGTAAGTATTGCTACTTTTACTAACAACATTTTCCTGCAAGCAAAACGTTTTATACAATACGTTTACATACGTTACATTTTACTGTTACCGCTCCGCGAACGGCGTTGCCTTACAGGTGGAACCGCGAGCGTCGGTCTTTTTACCTAGTTCGTTGCTTTTGTCACTTGAGCTTCTCGTATCATTTATACTAATTCTAAGACTTTATATTTGACACGCGACTGTTTTTGTGCCCCGGGACATGGTTCTCCACGACAACGAGCACCAGTATTCCACCGACCGCAGTGTGAAGTCTACCGTACCACCTGTGTGCAAGTGTCTCAGTGCTTTTTTGTGTAAGTGCTTCGATTTTACAAAAACTGTAAGTGTTCTTCTGTGCATACTAAAATACTGTGCATACTTATTTTAGTACACCATGTCGCGCTTTATCTACTCGTCCCTTGACGTGAGCTCTGATGAGTTGACGACCTCCTCCGACGGAGGCTTCGAAGGGCTGTTCTCGGTTTCCGAGGAGAGCCTTGACTCAGACCGTCCCGCGACGCCCTGCACCTCCGTGGGCTCCCTGGAGGTAATATTTCTTTGCTCGCGGCCTCCGCCGCCCGCTTCTCCCGATCCGGAGGATGACAACGACGACGACGTGATCTGTTTGGGGCCCCCGCCCCGCGTGACGCCGCCCCTCATCATCCTTTCTGACTCCGAATAGAGTAGCACGGTGAGTTCTCTCTCTTTACTAGTTTTTTATAAAGGCCTTCAGCCTGTTGAAGTGCACAGTCTGCGTGCGCCGCCTCGCTTTGACCGCATATGTCACGTCTGATACTTTCGTGACCACTACGTAGGGTCCTATCTACTTTGCTTCCAGCTTTTTTGATCTGCCTCTTTTTACTGTTTCGTAGGACCTATATTATACAGTAGGATCTTTTCCCCTACGCTAAATGCTGCTGGCTTGGTTTTCCTATCATAGTAACACTTGGCCTTTTCTTTTTTTCCTTGAGTTTTTCTCGCGCTACTCGACTTGTCGCCCGCAATCTCTCTTTTAATTCTTGCGCGTAGTTTTCTAAATTATACTGCGTTGATGGTGGTTTAGTTAGGGCAGTTGGTAATTCTGCGCATCTTCCGTACACTAATTCAAAAGGTGTGAATCCCGTTGCCGTGTGTGGTGTCGTATTGTACGCGAACATTGCGTACGGCACCCACTCGTCCCAATCCGTCTGGTCTTTGTTCACGTAGTGACGTATATACTCGGCCAGTGTCCTATGCGATCGCTCTAACGCTCCGTTACTTTCCGAATAGCCGTTTGTTTGTAGTTATAGTTTTAGATTGTAGTTTATAGTTTTACACACACCAGCCACGCGCCTGGTGTGTGTGAGCACTCCGCGCAGTTCACTGACGTGCGCCTGGCTAAAGGTCGGCGCTGATTGGCCTGATTTACTCAATAATTTACTCCTTTATTATAAATAATAGAAAAAAATGGTTCAGGACTTTTCGACTCAGTTTTATTCCTTCTACCTGCCTACGAGAGATTGTACGGCAATTCTGGGACACTCTGTATATATATACATTTAAATTCTATTATCTGGTAACAAAATATATGTTCAGTTAAAAATCTTTTTAAGGATTTAGTGAGTCACTAGAGTGACCCATGCTCGTTAGAAACGAACAAATTTCTTTATTTTTGTTGTTTTTGTGCAATACTTAAAATTTCTATACAACATGGAAATATTGCAATATTAAACACGTACTGGTAGGAGTAGTAAATACGGGCTGACTCACCTTAAAGATTAAAGGTCCCGTACTGGTAGAAGGTGGAGGATGGCTAAGACGAGCTATAGTAGATTTAAGTTCTTATTGGTGTGTGTTGGTGTTCACTTTTTGAACGCTTTATTCTTTTAATTATACGCTAGTCAATATATTTTAGTTTATCGTTCTTACCTACATGAACTCACTTAAGGGTTGATGTCCGTCCTAACAATTAGCGTAGGTAATTCTATGTTGTACTATCACGGAGGTGAAATCAGCGAACTTATACGTAGTGCATCTCGCGAACACTTGAAGCGAGCAGTAGTAGGAATGCGAGAAAAACATGTTTTTACAAGTAAGAGAAAAACATGGTGGATAAAGGTTCGGATCAGCGTTTTTGTAAACAGAAGAGCGTAACAAATACGGTTCGACAAGTTTTGTTTGTTAGTACGTGTGTACACAGCGCGTCATTGAATCGCGGAATTGGCGCGGGAATCGGAAGGCAAGCGTGGCGGTTGCTCGTAGCGCCACCAAGCGCCGTACGAACTAACTAGTAGCAATCGGATGTCCACAACTGCGTCGTGTCAATAATGTAACTGCTTTTCCTTCCTATTTTCTTCTCAAAACGTAAAACTATTAGCCAGTTACTTAATATTTAACAGTGACAAATAACATGTGTATATGTATATATGTGTTTAATAGATGGATCTATTAATGTCTCCGGTATATGGAAAGAACGTATATTGTAAAAATCACGTTTAAAAAAATATATATTTAATATTAATATGTATATGTAGCTACTAAATAAATATAATTCTATTACATTATTATTTTATTCTATTATATTTATATAAAGTATTGTGTGTATACAAGTAAATATATATATACATATATGTAAAAATCGAAACATTAAAAAATGAATAGGGCAAACCGTATATAAATAAGATAAAAAAGATATAAAAAACAAATATATTATAACAAATAGATATATGCCAACTGTGAACGTATTCAGAGGAACTCTCACGGACACA